>NC_135342.1:84052575-84254152 GCF_023851605.1 Tamandua tetradactyla
CCATTTTGATTCTCTTCTCATTTCTCTGTAACTTTTTTTTTTTTTGGTAGTGGTTACCTTTGTAATTACAATGAACATCTTAAACTAATAATAACTTATTCTGACTAGTACCAACCTAGTTACAGTAGTTTATAAACTCTCTACTCCTATATATCCCCATCTTCCTCCTTTATATTGATTTTCTCAGATTGTATCTTTATAATTGTATACCCATTCATATAGATTTAAAATGTTATTTTATACATTTTTCTGTTAAGTAAGGTCGGGGAAGCAGTTAGAAATCAAAAGTACAATATGCAATTTTATATTTACATATGTAATTACCTTTACCAATATTCTTTTATGGCTACAAGGTACTGTCTAGTGTTCTTTTATTTCAGCCTGAAGGACTCCTTTTAGCATTTCTCGTAGGGTGGTTTTTCTGGCATGAACTTCTCAGCTTTTATTTATCTGTAAATGTCTTTATTTCTCTTTCATTTTCAAAAGATAATTAAGTGGGACATAGAGTTTTGGTTGACAGGCTATTTTTTTTTAGGATTTTAAATATGCCATTCCATTGTCCACTGGATTCCATGGTTTCTGATGAGAAATCCCACTGTTAATCTTTCTGGGGATCCCGTGTATGTGACAAGACATTTCTGTCTTGCTGCTTTCAAAATCCTCTCTTTGGATTTCGACAATTCCTCTATATGCCTTGGTGTAGACCTTTTAGAGTCTATTGTTGAGCATTCTAGATATGTATATTTGTGTCTTTCACCAGATTGGGGAAGTTCCCAGCCATTATTTCTTCCAACACTTTTTCTGCTCCTTTATCTCTCTCTTGTCCTTCTGGGTCTCCAGTGATGCATTTGTTGCCCTGCTTGATGGTGTCATACAGGTCTCTCAAGTCACTCCACGTTTTAGGTTTTTTTTTTTCTTTTTGTATGCTGTATGGCAAGCTTACATTTCATTCTGTTCCCATGTGAGTATCCCATTAGTGCAGCACCGTTTGTTGAACTTTTGTTTGTTTGTTGTTTATTTTGCTGGTTTGTTTGTTTTTTGGGAAGTTCATGGACAGGGAATTGAACCTGGGTCTGCTGCATGGCAGGTGAGAATTCAAAATGGTACATCAAAAAATCTACTATTGACTCACCCATGCACCCCTCGCTTCTGGCTTTATCTTAACATTCAGTCACATACGCTGGGGGAAAAACCTAAGATAACTGCATTAAATGCTGCTGTTTTTCATTGTACAATTCCCTATAGCACTTTTTTTTTGCATCATTGATTGTTCCTGAAAATGTAAGTTTCTACTCATTAGGGCTGTGGCAGGTGAGTATCTGCAAGCCTCAAAATGTGAGAAGGGTACAATAATTCTTCTGTGGTCAGCTGGCATAGGGCAGTGGAAGCATCTTCACTCCTGTGCACATTCCTGTCCAGCTGCATCAGCTGATTTGAAACGTCTTCTTCATGGGACTATAGCAGCTGGCAAGGGTCACAATACCTTCCTGAAGCTCTACCATGTTTTCTGTTTGGGAAAAACTCTGGAAATGAATACACTCAGGCCAACTCCTCTTCCACACCCTGTTTACTGTCACTGGCTTGGGCACCTCCCAAACCACTGCAATACTGTCCATAGCATCAAAGATGTAGTTTCTCCAAAACTCCAATTGCCTGTGAGTCGCTTCCTGTGGAGGACCCCGGAAATACGTGCCTTCGAGATGCCCTACTTTAAAAAAGGCTGAGGAAGCTGGGTATCCCCTTCCCGCCTACCCGAGTCGGCTGCTGGGGCTTCTGCGGCAATCAGGTTTCAGGTCCTTTAGAGGTCAAGCGATGAAGTAGACACCTAAAGGGAGGTCCTCGAGCCGGCGCTCGAGGCCCCATGCGCATGCGCGGCCGGAGGGGTGTGGTGCGCTGTGGGCGTGCGCTCGGGGGCGGGGAATGTAGCGGCGGCCAGCACTCGGGCGGGGCCCGGCCATTCCCCGCGCTGTGGCGATGCAGCGGTGGCCCAGAAGGCGGCAGGGAGTCCGGCAGCCCTCCACAGGTGAGCTGGAGGGACTGTCGGAGGATTCCGCGCAGCGGGGGCGGGGCCGACCACGCGCGACGTCACGGTGACGCCATCCGCGTGCGCCACCCTGGCGCGCGGGGCCTCAAGTGCGGCGCCAGAGGTGCGCAGTCTCAGGTGCGGGGTCCCAGGTGTGAGGCCTCGGGTGCGGGGTCTCAGATGTGCGGCGCCCCAGGGGCGGCGCCCCAGGTGCGAGCTGGGTCTGCTCTCTCCGAGGCCCGGCGGCTGAGGCCCCTCGCCGCGCCCGGCCCTACGGCCTAGCTGCCCCACTCTGCGCTTCCCTTCGCTTCCCGAGCCTCTGGCGCGGCCCGCTCTACCATTTCTGGCCAGTTTACTCTCCTTCTCAGCTGTCCCGTTCCGCCACGGTTCGAACACGTCGTGCCGGGCACCTGGCTCCGACTGCGAGCGCCTGTTTCTTCCTGTGCTCAGCGCGAGTAATACTTCTTGAGTTTTCCACTTTGCGGTGGGTGTTAGACGTGAACGAACTTTGAAGACAGTTACTCCTTTATTTAGCGAATATTCGTTGCACCCAACGCTGGTGTAGCTGATATAGGTGCACTTGTCCGACGGCTTCTATGCTGAGGACTTTACGTGGGCTATTTCATTTAAGTCTTAACACCCATCCTGTGTGTGGATGCTGTTAGTAACCCCATCGTAGGGGAAAGAGAACGTAAGACCAGTGCTGGTCATTGGGTACGTGAGGCTTGTGATTCACATTGGCCACCTACAGAACTCTGTTAACTAGCTCTGTGTTAACCGCTTTCCTCTGGGTGAGACACTGTGGAATATACTCTGTATTTTAAGGTTGCCTTATTTTTTTTTCACTAATACACCACAGTGGGTCTTTTTAAAATGCACTAATGTAGTGTGTTTGCATTTTGTTCCCAGAAAGGTATTGTGTTCAGGCAGTAGAAGAGTAGGAAGAATTGCTTGGGTTTATTTTCTCTCCCTGAATTCAAGAATGAACGCTTCCCTTTTAATCTGTGTTCACTGTTGAAGATGGTGAAGATTCTTGTTAGTTTTGTTTCCAGCAACGAGGCTGAAGGCAAATCCCTTTCCCTGTGCGCGTTTCAGGGCTGCGGAGGGCTCCTGTGATTGTCACCTGTTGAAAGTCAATCCTATACTGTGTGTAGCCTCTGAATTTTTTATTTATTTTTTTATTTTTATTTATTTTTTTGCATGGGCAGGCACCGGGAATCGAACCCGGGTTTCTGGCATGGCAGGCGAGAACTCTGCCAGTGAGCCCCCATGGCTCACCCTGAACTTCTTTTTGAAGGACAAGTTGGATGGCCTTTGAGTTGCTCCCTAGGCTGTCAGTCATCCTTTTCTCCTAAGTAGTCAAATGTTTTTTGAGAATTTTCTGGCCTGGGGACAGTTTGGTGAGCAAAACAGGCAAGGGTCCAGCCCTGCCTACTCTCCTGTGAGTGCCTTGTGGGTTGAGATGGTGTGCAGAAGCATACCCCAGCAATCTTCAAGGGAAGCTTATGTCCTGGAAGTTTCCATGCAGATACCATTCATTCTTTCATTCATTCCTTCAACGATATTGGTTGACTGCTTACACTGTCCATGCCCTCCTGGAGTTTGTGTGCCATGTGAAAGAAGTGAGATAGTAAAAAAGCAAGTGTGTGACCTGTGAGCTAGTTAAATGAACTATGGAGAAAAAAGGAGCACAATAAAGGAACCAGAAAGTGAAGAGAAGGGAATGGAGGTGGCACAAATGATGCATCAAGTCAACAGTCTGGGCCCAGAGCACGTGAGCAAGAGCTTACCAGGCAGATGGGTCAGACAGTGTGCTTCTGTGGGGCAGGTGCACCTGAGGTTGGCCCAGGGTTCGTGAGTCAGACAACAGCAATGAGACCTGAGCGGGGGACTGACAGAACCTGCCTAGGAAGGGGCAGGTTGTGTGTGGTCACTGGTTCACAGTCTGACTGAAGAGAGGACGGCGGTACTTTGCCCTGTTGAAGGGAGATCTTGGTGTGCCTGGGTCCCATCTTGGCTTTGTATATGCAAAAGTCAGTTTAACAAGCTCATGCGTTGTCATCTGAATTGATTCAGTTTGCAGAAATCAACCATTGAGAAGGGATCAGCAGACCCATGTCTCAGCTTTTAAATACACACTGAGAACTGTACTTCACCGGATATTCTGGGCCAGGCCCCTTCTCTTCAAGTGGATACTTGTGTCCCCTAAGCAATCAGAAAGTGCTAAATCTGGACATAAAGAAATTGTGTGTTTTGTTGAGTTTTTCAGGCCTGAAGAGAGGTAGTTACAGCTTTAGGGCCCCGAGCTACCAAATATGTACATTAACCACTCAGCACCACACTGCCCTGATGTTGGGATGGTTCTGGAGAAACCCTGGGAGGTTTGGGCATGTGTGGTGTCATGTTACCAGGAGCCTCAGTGTACACTGCTCAGTTGCCTTATTTCAGGCCCTTCCTTCAGTCTTCAACCTCTGCTGTCCCATCTCTGCAGTGGAGATGGCAGCACCCACTTTGTCAGGTTGGGTGGTGGGGATGAAATGAGGAGCCTGTAAGAAGCTTGCCCTGAGCCAGTGCCCACTAATGCCCATCTCCTATTCTCATTTGCTTGGATTTTCTGTTGACCCTTCTTTGGTTTCCACAGTCCATCCCTGTTACCTTTCTTCATTGCAGCTTTATTGTGCATTGCCATCCTGCTCACACTGGCACCAGGTCCTGTTGGTTGCTGGCTGACACGTAGCAGAGCGGTTCCGTTCTTGGTGCTGTGTTGATCTTTGTTTTTGGTAGTAAGTCATCCTTGTCACCAGCTCTCTCTGAGCTTCCCGCTGTGAACTTTTCCTTAGTTTAACATCTGTCTTGTATGTAGCTTACTTTAGCCCACTGTGACCTTTGACAGGGACGTTTGAACAACTTAGCTCATTAGCAGGATGCTCATTGCATGAGGGGTGACGCAGCTTATATGGCACAGGTGCCACCACCTACCCATCTGGGTTCATGGTAATAGACTATTATGAATGGTCCAGACTCTTGGGTCATGTTGGAATTTCGTTGAATATGATCAGTACTGCTTGAAATACATGGGTTATTGAGTGTGCTTACATCTTGTTGTTGTTTTTTTAATGATTTTATTGCCGTAGTGTTGCTGGAATGGCCTTTGACCTCTAATAGCTAAGAATCTAAATCTCCCTTCATCCTGTCCTTAGCAGGTGTTAAGTAACCTATTGTTAGCAGCTTTTCTCCTTGTTGGCTGAACACAGGTCTAGGCAAGCATTTGCTATTTTCAGCCTAACAAAAAACATTAATCTCTTGGCTGACCAAAGGTGAATCAAAGTATCTTTCTTTTCCTTTTTTTTTTTTTTTTTTTAAGTTTTATGTTCTTTCTGTCCTAGAATTGTGTTTGTTTTTTAGGTTATAATATTTTCATTGGCCTAAAGTACCTCAGGCAAGAAATGGTTAGATTATTTTTTGTTGGTGTTGGCTGTAAGTATAAAAGTTTTTTGTGCGTATCTGTTTCTGTTTATAATGTTTGAATGATGTTCTCAATGAAATATTTGAGTAGAGAAGTAAAGGCAGCAAGCTTATACGTCAGTTTACATCCCTGACTCCGTCCAGCCTGAAATGTCCAAAGTGAGAAATGCTGCATTACCCTGACTCTGCAGCGAGACGATGTCACCCCCGACCACCACGTGGCTGTGTACGGCGCCACCTGGAGGCCCTGACTCTGCTGTGATTTAACTGCCTGAGGGTTACAGGAAATGCCACCCCCCTTTCAGAGCTCCATGGGAGCCACACCTAGGGTTTCCTGTTTCTGGGTCACAGCAGTGCCTTTTCCACATCCTTGCAATTTTGACAACTTAGTGACGACAGTGGAAGAGAGAGACTGTTTGAGGAGGAAGTTGCCGTGTCAGCCTTGGTGACAGTTTGGGGACAGAGCTTTTTCTGCAAGCCTAATTCTGAAGGCCCCAGCCTCACGCTCATGCTCCAGTCTGCCAGACCTATGGAGTGCGCTTCACAAAGTGGAAGCCCCTCTCTCATTATAGTCTGGGAAATGGGGAGTGTGTGTGGTTTGCACCAAGCACAAAGGAGGACAGGCCAGGAAACCGGTTCTTTCTCCATCTCTGTCCTATTACAACATTGTGGTGCTTATCTGAGTGCAACTAGTCCCCATAAAGTTTAAGAAACTCATTTTATCTTCAAGGTTTTGAGAAATACTGTAAGAGGAGAAGCAGCAGCATAGATACAAAAAAAAAAAAAAAAAAGGAAAGGAGACTGATTGGACAAATCCAACCATGAGATTCTGATTTGAGTATTTGTGTTCGGGTCAGTCTCTGTGGGAGGTGATGGGAAGGTGGGCCTCCTGTCCCTTTGTGCATTGCCCAGCTGCCCTGTGCCTCCCTCTTCGCCTCTCAGCATGTCCTCAGCTTGTTCTGACCTGAATCCTCACGAGTCTGTATTCTGAATGGATCTCGGTTTGGTGATGCAGATTGGGTTGGAGTCAGATGTGTTCCCCTGTGGAAGGGCTTCTGCTAAGGTGCTGTGAGCTTGGAGCAGGAAGAGGCTGAGAGCATGTTGGGAGGGTGGTTTTACATGCCTTCCTACAAAGGCAGTGTTGCTTTGAAGGCTCATTGTCTATCCTTAAAATATTTGCACATTTTCACTCTATTCCATAGCCTGTTTGTTTGACCCTTCTCAGAGTCCTTTTGGCTTCCCTCAGCTTCTTTTTCTGAGCAGTAGGTCTCATCAGCGGACTTAAGAAGTCGTATGCAGTAGCCGGTGGCTCTGTTGTCTGGGCTGTGTGTGGGTGCTTCTCAGGTCCCTGTGTGCTGTTCGGTGCCTCAAGCACATCTCAGTCATTGGACTCATGGAGGTGTGTGGCCGTGGTGGGCCCTTTGACTGGGGACCCCACCTCACCTGCCTGTCCTCACTTGGAGACAGGGTTTGGGTTAATTTTCCAGGTCAAACAAAGCTGAATGTCTGATGAAAGTGTGGTAGCAATAATTTACTTTTGTTTCATTTTGTCATTTCGTGCATATTAAAGTAACTTTGAGGGATTTCCTTAGAAGTATGATTGTGGGAAGGTTTTATTTTTGCTTAGATGCGCTCATGTTTTGAGGCTCATTCATGTGCTGATCCTCAGATTGCACATGGAGGCGGTAGCTCACGGTGGGCACGTGTCCTGGTTACAGACCCCCCACACACCTGTACTTCACACCTACAGAAGGTGGTGGGGGTGGTGGTGGGGCATTTGGGAAGCTGATGGACCTGATGTGGTGGTCTGCAGTGCTGCCTGCATCCCATCCAGGCGTTGCAGCAGCTTTAGTGACCCAGTGGCCAGATGGTTGTGAGGAGAGGGGAGCCGAGGGCAGTTGTGCATGCTCAGGTTCCTGGGCCCTCCACAGTGGGGCTCTCTCTCCTCCAGCCCCTGGCTCTGAGAGGGGACTGTTGAGTGAGAAAATGGTTGCTACTGAAGTTGAGGTGTGATGCCAGCAAGGTGAGATCCTAGGAGCTTTCTGTGTACAGGCTCAAATCAGGGAGACTGCGGCTTCCAGACCATTGTAAAAAGCAAGTGTGGCAATAAAGCAGCTTACATGGATTTTCTGTTTCCCAGGATACATACAAGTTATGTTTATACTATACTGTAGTCTATTAAGTGCAATAGTCTGAAAAAGCTGTACATGCCTTGATTTAAAAATATTTTATTGCTAAAAATGCTAACCGTGGTCTGAGCCTTCCGCGAGTCAGCATCTGGCTGGTGGAGGGTCTTGCCTCGATATTGATGGCTGCTGACTGATCTGGGGGGTGGTGGCTGAAGGTTGGGGTGCCTGTGGCAGCTTCTTAAAATAAGACAGCAGTGAAGTTAACTGCATTGACTTTTTTTTTCACAAAAGATTTCTCTGTAGCATGTGGTGTGGTTGGATAGCATTTTACCCACAGTAGACCTTCTTTCGTATTTGGAATCAGTCCACTCAAATCCTGCCACTGCTTGGTTTACATAATTTTGGAAACTTTTGTTGTTGCCGCAGTTCAGTCACATCTTTAAGCTCTACTTCTAATTCGAGTTCTCGTACTATTTGTACTGCATCTGCAGTTCTTTCCTCCACTGAAGTCTTGAACCTTTCGAAGTCACTAATGAGGGTTGGAATCAACTTCTTCCAAACTCCCGTAATGTGGATATTTTTATGTCCTCCCATTAATCATGAATGTTCTTAAAATCGTTTCTAGAATGGTGAATCCTTTCCCAAAGATTTTCAATTTACTTTGCCCAGATCTATCAGAGGAATTACTGTTTATGGCAAAAGCATTTCTTGCGGAATGCATTTCTTAAATGAAAAGACTTGAGAGTCAAAATGATTCCTTGATGCATGGACCACAGCATGGATGTTGTGTTAGCATGTGGGAACAGCATTCCTCTTGTACATCTCCATCAGAGCTCCTGGGTGGCCAGATGCATTGTCACCAAGCAGTCATTTTGAAAGAAATCTTTTTTTCTGAGCAGTAGGTCTCAACAGTGGACTTAGAATATTTAGTAAACCATTTGTAAACAGATGTGCTGTCATCCAGCTTTGTTCCATTTATAGAGCACAGGCAGAGTAGGTTTAGCATAATTCTTAAGGGCCCCAAGAGTTTTGAAATGGTAAGTGAGCATTTGGCTTCAACTTAGTCACCAACTGCATTAGCCCCTGCCTAGAGAGTCAAAGCTTTGAAGTCAGGCACTAACTTGTCCTGTCTAGCTATGATGGTTCTGGATATTAACTTCTTTCAACAGAAGGCTGTTTCATCTACACTGAAAATCTGGTGGTCAGTGTAGTCACCTCCATCTTCGCTAGATCTTCTGGGTAACTTGCTGCAGCTTTGACATCAGCACTTGCTGCCTCACCTTGCATTTTTATGTTATAGAGACAATGTCTTTCCTTAAACCTCATGAACCAACCTCTCCTAGCTTTGAACTTTTCTTCTGCAGCTTCGTCACCTCTCTCAGCTGTTGCTTCCTCTTGAGACGGAGCTCGAAGGATATTAAGGAATGATGAGAAAAAAAGAAAGGAAGAAAGAAAGAAAGACACAGACGGGCTCAGGGGGTCTGAAGCTTGAGTTTACTTCAGACAGACTTCAGACCCCCTGAGCCCATCTGTGTCTTTCTTTCTTTCTTCCTTTCTTTTTTTTTCTCATCATTCCTTAATATCCTTCGAGCTCCATTTCAATAGGAAGCAACACTCAGCCTTCATGGAATTGAAGAGAGGTAGGGCCTTTCTCTGGATTAGGCTTTGGCTTAAGGGAATGTTAGGGCCAGTTCCATCTTCTATCCAGACCAATAAAACTTTCTCCATATCAGCAATAAGACTGCTTATCTTTCTTATCATTCATATGTTCACTGGACGTTAGTTTGTTAAGCTGCTGGAATGAAAGGGAATGGCTTTTAAAAAGGGAATTTATCAGATTGCAAGTTTTCAGTTCTAAGGCCATGAAAATGTCCAAATTAAGGCACCAAGAAGAGGTTACCTTCACTTAAGAAAGGCTGATGCTGTCCTGAACCCCTCTGTAAGCTGGAAAGGCACACTTGGTGACATCTGCCAGCTTTCTCTCCCATCTTCTTCAGTAGCTTTCCCTGGGGACATTTTCTTTCCTCTCCAAAGGTCACTGGCTGTGTTTGGCTCTGTTGACACTAAAGATTTTTCCCAAAATGGTTCCCGCTTAAAGCGTTCCAGTAAACAACCCCATCTTGAATGGGTGGAGACACATCTCCCTGGGAACCACCTAAGCAGAAGTTACCACTCAAAATTGCATAGATCACATCTCCATGGAAACAAAAAAGATTCCATCCAGCAATATTGAATGAGGATTAAAGAACATGGCTGTACACAACAAATTCAAACCAGCACCCTGGGGTAGCATTTTTAGTATCCTTCAAGAACTTTTGCATCCACAACTTGGTTAACCTTTTGGCACAAGAGGCCTGTCTTTTGGCTTATCTCAGCTTTTGACATGGTTTCCTCATTAGGCTTAATCATTTCTACCTTTTGATTTAAAGTGAGTGAGGTACGACTCTTCCTTTCACTTGAACACTTTAGAGGCCATCGCAGGGTTATTAATTGGCCTGATTTCAATATTGTTGTGTCTCAAGGAATATAAAGGCCCAAGGAGAGGAAGAGGGACAGGTCAATAGCCAGTTGGTGGAGCAGTCAGAATACATGTAACCTTTATTGATTAAGTTTGTTGTCTTATATGGACGTGGTTTGTGGTTCTCCAAAACAATCACAGTAGTGATATCAGAGATTGTGACAGAATAATGATGCAAGCGTTTGAAATAGGTGAGAATTTTCAAAATGTGTATTTTGGTTTGCTAAAGCTGATGAAATACAATATAGCAGAAATGAGTTGGTGTTGCTTTCTGTTGAAACAGAGCTCGAAGGATATTAAGGAATGATGAGAAGGAGAGAGAGAAAGGAAGAAAAGAAAGACAGACACAAATGGGTTCAGGGGGTCTGAAGCTTAACTCTACATCAGACATCAGACAACTTTATTTTCAACCAGATCCTAGTTATATACCACAGGATGTCAATAGATATGCAGGCATTTCCTGAGGGAGCAAAGTTCTTATCTTACAGTGTTCTTCATATTTAACATAACCATTTGGGGTAAATATTCTTTTCCTCCCAGACTGCTCTACATAACAATCTCCACAGTTTACTGCCGCCATCCTGAGGCCAGCTGCTTGCAACAAATTCTGTAGGTCTTGCTTTAAACCTTTGGCTCCTACAGGTTGGCTTTTACAATGAGGATTTATTAACTTACAAATTTACAGTTCTGAAGCTATGAGAATGTCCAAATCAAGGCATGAAGAGGACAATACCTTCTTCTTGGAGATGACCACTGGCGATCCCCAGCTCCTCCGCACATATCCAGGCACATAGCAATGCTTACTGGTCGCTCCCTTCTCTCCCCAGTTTCATTGCTTCCAGCTTCTGGCTTCAGTGTTTTCCTCTCTGTTTTCTGTGTGTCCTCTCTCAGCTTCTCTAGGGTGTTCTTCTATGTGCCTTCCCTCTTTTATCCTCTTACAAAGGACTCCAGTGAGAGGCTTAAGACCTACCCTGAATGAGGTAGGTCATATCTCAACTTAGGTTCCTATTCACCAAAGGAGCCTACGTGCAATGGGTCTGTACCCAGAGGAATGGATTAGCTTTAAGAACAGGATTTTCTGGGGCCCATTAAACTGCCAAACCATCACAGTGTGAGACAGAGATACACTGAGCACGTATGGTTGGAAAATGGTGCTGACAGACTTGCTTGACATAGGGTTTGCCTCCAACCTCCTATTTATATTTTGGGTAGTGCATTTCCTAATTGGACTTGAACACCATCAAGTACATGGAATCTTGAATAGGGCATGAGATTTTGTTGGTTTGTCCAGGTTAATGTGATGCTCCGATTATCCCAGAATAGTCTGGGCAATGAATAAAGAAGTTATTTGCAAAATCCACTTGGGGGAATGGGGAGAAAGGAGGAAATATTCAGTTTCCCCATTTGAAGAATTTCTAATATTCTCACAAGCAGTGGGGACAACCAAATCAATAGGCTGAGCCCTTGATCTTGGGGTTCACCCCTATGAAACTTATCCCTGTGAAGGATAGGCTAAGCCTACTCAAAATTATGCCTAAGAATCACCCCCCAGAGAACCTCTTTTGTTGCTCATGTGGCCTCTCTCTTTCTCAGCTGACAAAGCAAGTGAACTCATTGCCCTCCCCCTCTCTACATGGGACATGACTCCCAGGGGTGTGGACCTCCCTGGCAACATGGGACAGAAATCCTGGAATGAACCAGGGCCCGGCATCAAGAGATTGAGGGAAACCTCGACCAAAAGGGGGAAGAGAGAAATGAGACAAAGTAAATTGTCAGTGGCTGAGAGATTTCAGAATCAAGAGATTATCCCGGAGATTATTCATATGCGTTATATAGATATCCCCTT
Organism: Tamandua tetradactyla; assembly: GCF_023851605.1. Taxonomy (NCBI): domain Eukaryota; kingdom Metazoa; phylum Chordata; class Mammalia; order Pilosa; family Myrmecophagidae; genus Tamandua; species Tamandua tetradactyla. The sequence continues at coordinate 84,064,557 of NC_135342.1, forward strand.
TTTAGTTTATGATATATTGGAGTGGTTGGAGGGAAGTACCTGAAACTGTAGAGCTGTGTTCCAGTAGCCATGTTTCTTGAAGATGATTGTATAATGATACAGTCATTGTGTCTGATGCTCCTTTTATCTATTGTATGGACAGATGAGTAAAAAATATGGATAAGAAAATAATAAGGGGAACAAAGTTTAAAGTAAATTGAGTAGATTGAAATACTAGTGGTCAGTGAGAGGGAGGGGTAAGGGATATGTTATGTAAGAGTTTTTTTTTTCTTTTTCTGGAGTGATGCATGTGTTAAAAAACTGATTATGACAACACTTTCTCGGATCATAAAGGAATGAAGTTGGAAATCAGTAATAGGCGGAGTGCCAGAAAATTCACAAATACGTGGAGGCTCAACAACACACTCTTAAACAACGAGTCAGTCAAGGAAGAAATTGCAAGAGAAATTAGTAAATACCTCGAGGCGAATGAAAACGAAAATACAACATATTAAAACTTATGGGACGTAGCAAAGGCAGTGCTAAGAGGGAAATTTATTGCCCTAAATGCCTATATCAGAAAAGAAGAAAAGGCAAAAATTCAGGAATTAACTGTCCACTTGGAAGAACTGGAGAAAGAACAGCAAACTAACCCCAAAGCAAGCAAAAGGAAAGAAATAACAAAGATTAGAGCAGAAATAAATGAAATTGAAAACATGAAAACAATAGAGAAAATCAATAAGACCAGAAGTTGGTTCTATGAGAAAATCAATAAGATTGATGGGCCCTTAGCAAGATTGACAAAAAGAAGAAGAGAGAGGATGCAAATAAATAAGATCAGAAATGGAAGAGGAGACATAACTACTGACCTCACAGAAATAAAGGAGGTAATAACAGGATACTATGAACAACTTAACGCTAATAAATACAACAATTTAGATGAAATGGACGGGTTCCTGGAAAGACATGAACAACCAACTTTGACTCAAGAAGAAATAGATGACCTCAACAAACCAATCACAAGTAAAGAAATTGAATCAGTCATTCAAAAGCTTCCTAAAAAGAAAAGTCCAGGGCCAGACGGCTTCACATGTGAATTCTATCAAACATTCCAGAAAGAATTAGTACCAACTCTCCTCAAACTCTTCAAAAAAATTGAAGTGGAGGGAAAACTACCTAATTCATTCTATGAAGCCAACATCACCCTCATACCAAAACCAGGCAAAGATATTACAAAAAAAGAAAACTACAGACCAATCTCTCTAATGAACATAGATGCAAAAATCCTCAATAAAATTCTAGCAAATCGTATCCAACAACACATTAAAAGAATTATACATCATGACCAAGTAGGATTCATCCCAGGTATGCAAGGATGGTTCAACATAAGAAAATCAATTAATGTAATACACCATATCAACAAACCAAAGCAGAAAAATCACATGATCATCTCAATTGATGAAGAGAAGGCATTCGACAAGATTCAACATCCTTTCCTGTTGAAAACACTTCAAAAGATAGGAATACAAGGGAACTTCCTTAAAATGATAGAGGGAATATATGAAAAACCCACAGCTAATATCATCCTCAATGGGGAAAAATTGAAAACTTTCCCCCTAAGATCAGGAACAAGACAAGGATGTCCATTATCACCACTATTATTCAACACTGTGTTGGAGGTTCTAGCCAGAGCAATTAGACAAGAAAAAGAAATACAAGGCATCAAAATTGGAAAGGAAGAAGTAAAACTATCACTGTTTGCAGACGATATGATACTATACGTCGAAAACCCGGAAAAATCCACAACAAAACTACTAGAGCTAATAAATGAGTACAGCAAAGTAGCAGGTTACAAGATCAACATTCATTAATCTGTATCATTTCTATACACTAGTAATGAACAAGCTGAGGGGGAAATCAAGAAGTGAATCCCATTTACAATTGCAACTAAAAGAATAAAATACCTAGGAATAAATTTAACTAAAGAGGCAAAAAACCTATATAAAGAAAACTACAAAAAACTGCTAAAAGAAATCACAGAAGACCTAAATAGATGGAAGGGCATACCGTGTTCATGGATTGGAAGACTAAATATAGTTAAGATGTCAGTCCTACCTAAATTGATCTACAGATTCAATGCAATACCAATCAAAATCCCAACAACTTATTTTTCAGAAATAGAAAAACCAATAAGCAAATTTATCTGGAAGGGCAGGGTGCCCCGAATTGCTAAAAACGTCTTGAGGAAAAAAAACGAAACTGGAGGTCTCGCGCTGCCTGACTTTAAGGCATATTATGAAGCCACAGTGGTCAAAACAGCATGGTAGTGGCATAAAGATAGATATATCGACCAATGGAATTGAATAGAGTGCTCAGATATAGACCCTCTCATCTATGGACATTTGATCTCTGATAAGGCAGTCAAGCCAACTCACCTGGGACAGAACAGTCACTTCAATAAATGGTGCCTAGAGAACTGGATATCCATATGCAAAAGAATGAGAGATGACCCGTATCTCACACCCTATACAAAAGTTAACTCAAAATGGATCAAAGATCTAAACATTAGGTCTAAGACCATAAAACAGTTAGAGGAAAATGTAGGGAGATATCTTATGAAACTTACAATTGGAGGCGGTTTTATGGACCTTAAACCTAAAGCAAGAGCACTGAAGAAAGAAAGAAATGGGAGCTCCTCAAAATTAAACACTTTTGTGCATCAAAGAACTTCATCAAGAAAGTAGAAAGACAGCCTACACAATGGGAGACAATATTTGGAAATGACATATCAGATAAAGGTCTAGTATCCAGAATTTATTAAGAAATTGTCCAACTCAACAACAAAAAGACAGCCAACCCAATTACAAAATGGGAAAAAGACTTGAACAGACACCTCTCAGAAGAGGAAATACAAATGGCCAAAAGGCACATGAAGAGATGCTCAATGTCCCTGGCCATTAGAGAAATGCAAATCAAAACCACAATGAGATATCTCACACCCACCAGAATGGCCATTATCAACAAAACAGAAAATGACAAGTGCTGGAGAGGATGCGGAGAAAGAGGCACACTTATTCACTGTTGGTGGGAATGTCAAATGGTGCAACCACTGTGGAAGGCAGTTTGGCGGTTCCTCAAAAAGCTGAATATAGAATTGCCATACGACCCAGCAATACCATTGCTGGGTATCTACTCAAAGGACTTAAGGGCAAAGACACAGACGGACATTTGCACACCAATGTTTATAGCAGCGTTATTTACAATTGCAAGGAGATGGAAACAGCCAAAATGTCCATCAACAGACGAGTGGCTAAACAAACTGTGGTATATACATACGATGGAATATTATGCAGCTCTAAGACAGAATAAACTTATGAAGCATGTAATCCATCTCATGAAGCATGAAGCATCCATCTCATGGATGGACCTAGAGAACATTATGCTGAGTGAGACTAGCCAAAAACTAAAGGACAAATACTGTATGGTCCCACTGATGTGAACCGACATTCGAGAATAAACTTGGAATATGTCATTGGTAACAGAGTCCAGCAGGAGTTAGAAACAGGGTAAGATAATGGGTGATTGGAGCTGAAGGGATACAGACTGTGCAACAGGACTAGATACAAAAACTCAATAATGGACAGCACAATAATCCTAATTATAAAGTAATCATGTTAAAACACTGAATGAAGCTGCATCTGAAAAAAAAAACTGATTATGGTGATTAGCACACAAGTATTTGATGATATTGTGAGCCACTGTTTGTATACCAGGTGGACAAGAATGTTAAGTTTTTACAATAAAAAAAAAAAAAAGGACTACCTGTGAAGCCCAGTGAAGTAAGATATGCCTGTATCTGAAGCTCCTTTGCAGCAGCACCATGGTTTTCACAGAAAAGCCATGGAGTCTTTTTGGTGGAAGAGCAGTGGAGAGCAGTGCCGGTGAGGGGTCCAGCAGGCCACCAGCTCCGAAGCAGTGCCTTCATGAGTCGTGCGTGGGGTGTGGGTCCTCAAGTCACTGGACTGCAGAGAGATTTTCAAAGATGTTTTAAAATTTCCTTCTCGTTCTAGAGATGTCTAGGTGATTTTTGTTGATGTTAGTCCACCCTGAGCCAGGTCCGTGGTCTCAGAACAAGCCCATCCTGCCCTCTGACCTTGCCCCCTTTCCAGCCTCTTGTGCTTGCTTTTCCTGTTTCTTGTTTATTTCTGGAAGGCACCAGTGTTATTGAAATTGTACACTGGAAAGTGTTTTTCTCATCTCCGAATCTTCTTTCTTTGGACAATCATATGTGGTTGTTTTCTGAAATCAACTTTGTATTCTCTTAGAAACTGGTGAACTCAAGGGCCCTGGGCCTGGTGGAGTTGCAGCAAGAGAGGAGAGAAGCGGGCGGCTTCACCTGGTGGGGCAGGTGCGGGAATTTTGTGGCAGAAATGAGACTTTGTGAGGTCATTCTGCTTGTGTTGAAACGAGCTGATGTGTTAGTTCACAGACTCTCAGAAATGACTCTGTTTATAAAAATGTGCGGAATTTACATCGTAATTTAGAAATATCCAGGTAAAAAATAGCCTCAACCTGTAGAAGCACTGCTCCAGGGTGAGAACTTTCTGGAGGGTTTCCCACTTCTGCTGGTCATCCAGGGAGCGGCAGCTCTTGGTGTGTCCCACGAGGTGTGAGGCCTGTTCGCTGGAGGGATTGCAGCTTCAGAGCATGAATCCGCTGCAGTGGGCAGGGTGCAAGGAGGGAGGGGTGGCACCACTTCTATGATAAGGTCTCATAAGAGTGGTAGCTGCTTTCATTATATTTTTTTTAATTATTTTTTTGTTGTGGTAAAATATACCTAACATAAAAATCATTTTAGCCATTTTAAGTGGGCAGGTCTTTGGGGTTACGTGTGTGGACAGTACCACATCATGTCACACGTCTGTTTTCAGACTGTTTATCATCTCAAACCAAAACTCACACTCGTTTAGTAATCACTCCCTGTTCCCTCCTCCCACCGTTGGTAACTACTGTTCTGCTTCGTGTTGCTGTCAGTTTGCTTATTCTAATTCCTTCATTCAAGAGAAATCCTACAATATTTGCCTTTGTGTCTGGCTTGTTTCACTTAAGAGTTGTCTTCAGGTTGCCTTTCCGGCTGAGTGACAGTCCACTGTATGGCCATAGCACCCTGCACCCACTCATTCACCTGTTGATGGCCTTCATTTCATTTTGCAATCAAGGAACCGCTTTCCTTTACCTGTAAAACACTCTTCTTTCTTCCCTGGGATGACCAGGATTCCTGTAATCTGGCCTTTAGGGGCAGACTTTGCTGTGGGGGTTTCCACTTCTGTTTTCAAATTACTGGAAAAGAAATCACTGGGAACGCTTTGGCAGTATCGCCCGGCCCAGGGTCTCATAAGTGATTCAGGGTCCGCACGCGGGGAAGGAGGGCTTAGATGGGCTTCCTGGAGGACATGTGAGGTGCTGCTGAGTAATTGGTGTCTTGGGCAGGGCAGGACAGAGTGTTGGTCCTTCCAGTCGCATTGCCCACAGAGCGGTTCCACCCACCATCTCGCTGGGGAAGAACTCCCCTGGCATCTCGGCCCTGTCCGGACTCTTAGCTTTGGTTTCTAAGGCTTGGTTCTTTTTGTCCACCTCTCTTTAAATTTCTGTCTTCCTGATGCTAATGTTCTGGGAAATGATCGTGATGATGAATATGCAACTATGTGATGATATTGTGAATTGCTGAGTGTATGTGTTGGGAATGTTTGTGTTTCTTGTAATTTTTTTTTTAATTAATAAAAAATTAAGAAAAAAAATTTCTGTCTTCCCTCTGATTGAGAGCTCTCACCTGGGTCTGTGCTGCCGAGGCACTGGCTTGACCTCAGGGACGTGGCTGTGAGATGTCAGGACACTGAGCTTGGGTGAGACGCTTTGGGCTCAGTGTAAGGCCTGTGCTGCCTGGGTGCCCGCGGCAAGATGTGTGTGCTGAAGAATGCATGGTTGTGAGCTGAACTGCATCTGTTCGAGGATTGCATGGGAACCGCCCTTTTCCCTCCGGGGTGGTGGCAGCCCTTTACTGTTCATCTCAGGGCAGGTCTGTCCTCAGGCCATGCCTCTGGCCTGCAGGTAGGGCCTGGAGACACATTGAAACAGGTCTGGAGGTGATCTGAAATTCTCTCCCAGAGGTCTGAGCAGCCACCAGCAGTTAATCGGTTGAAGCCCGTGCCCATGTCATTTTACCCTTCCCAGGTGCACATTTTACCCTTCCCAGGTGCACATTGCTTCCTCACCCACTGCACCTTGTGCCTCATGTTGGCTTTCTGCAGTGCACAAAGGTGAGGCATGTAGACAGAGCTCTGCATCTTTGGCCACCCCTGGCCCTGGCTCACCTTCCTTCGAGGAGGCAGTGTTGCCCCCCGAAGGCAGCTGACCCCTTTAGGTGGCAGTTTAACCTGAACGTTGGAAGTCCTGTTGGCCGGGAACTTGGTGGGAGGAGAACCCCAGGACATGCACATGCCCCCCGAGTCCTTCTGAGGGATAGCACCTGTCCCCATTTCAGGGTGTCAGAGGGGGTGTGTGTGCCCCCTTGAATCCTTCTGAGGGATAGCACCTGTCCCCATTTTAGGGTATTAGAAGGGAGTGTACATGCCCCCCTGAGTCCTTCTGAGGGATAGCACCTGTCCCCATTTCAGGGTGTCAGAGGGGGTGTGTGTGCCCCCCCCCCCGAGTCCTTCTGAGGGACAGCACCTGGTCCCATTTTGGGGTATCAGGGTGAGTTGACTTTACATGCAGGTGCCCTGAGCCCAAATGTGTTTCCAAGTGGGGCAGCTGTTTTGTCATGATCTGTGACTGGAATAGACACTGTTTAAGTGCTAATGTCTTAGAAGTTCAGCAGTAATCTTTATTTTTAAACAGTTTATCATGTTTCCAGATTACAAATATAATGGATGCTTACAAAAGCTTTTGGCATGTAGGGCGGGCCACGGTGGCTCAGCAGGCAGAGTTCTTATCTGCCGTGCTGGCGACCTGGGTTCGATTCCCAGTGCCCGCCCATACAAAAAAAAAAAGCTTTTGGCATATAAATAAAAGACACCCCTGGCCTTACCACCCTGCGCTACCTAGCACTGGCCTTTTTCTGTGTTCTTACTGGTTGTTGAAAGCTTCTGTTTTGGGGACAGCACTCTTAAGTGTCTCTACCATCTATATTGGGGCTTTTCCAGTGGGTGGAAGGCGGGTCCTGTTGTTGTTTTAGTTCACATTTCTCTATTGGTTGATGATATTAAGCATCTTTTTATACATTTATTGGCCAATTGAATCTCTTCTTTGGAAGAATGACTGTTCAAGTCCTTGGCCCATTTTTAATTGGGTTGTTTGTCTTTTTGTTGTTGAGCTGTAGTTTTTTATATATTCTGCATATAAAACCCTTATCAGATACACGGTTTCCAAATATTTGCTCCCATTTTGTGGTGTGTCTCTTCACTTTCTTCATAATATCCTTTGATTCACAAAAGTTTTTAATTTTGATGGAGTTTTTTTTTTCTTTTATTGCTTGTGCTTTTGGTGTAAAATCTAAAAATCCATTGCTTCCTACAACATATTGAAGGTATTTCCCTCTGTTTTCTTGTAAGAATTTTACAGCATTAGCTCTTACATATAGGTTGTGGATCCATTTTGAACTAATTTTGTTTGTGGTGAGAGGTAGGGGCCACATCCATTCCTCTCATGTGCATTTCCAGTTGTCTGAGCACCGTTGCTTGAAGACACAGTTCTCTCCCCATTGCATGGACTACGCACCCTCATCGAAAGTCTACTGACCATAGATGTGTTGAGTATTGTTGTTCTTTTCCATTGGTCTGTTTGTCTGTCCTTATGCCAACACCACACTGTTTTAGTTGCTATAACGTTGTAGTAAGATTTGAAGTTAGTCCTCCACCTTTATTCTTTTTCAAGATTACTTTGGCTATTTGGGGCCCTTTGCAATTCCTTATGAATTTGAGCATCAGCTTTTCTACAGAGATTTCTACAAAAAAGGCTGCCAGAATTTTGATAGTTTAAATTGACTATGTAGATCACTTAAGGTAGAATTGATGTCTTAGCAATATTAAGTCTTTCAGTCTATAAACACTGGATGTCTTTCCATTTGGTTAGGTCTTCTTTAATTTCTTTTAGCACTATTTTGTAGTTTTCAGTGTTCAAGTGTTTCACCTTTTTGGTTACACTTATTCCTGGTTACTTTATTCTTTTAGATGCCATTGTAAGTAGAATTGTTCTCCGGATTTCCTTTTCAAGGTTTTTCATTATTGGCATATAGAAACCCAGCTAACTTCTGCATGTTTATTTTGTAACCTGTAACTTTGCTGAAGCCATTTCTTAGTTCTAGTAGCTTTCTTTTGGATTCTTTGGCATTTATGTATATGGGATCATGCCATCTGTGAATTGGGACTCCTTTTGGATTTTTAAGCCAGTGTGGAATCTTGGTGCTCAGATACCCCAAAGTTTAATCCCGCTTCTTGTTTGTTCCTGCTTATTAAAATGGAAATAGCTTCCTACCCCAGGCTAACACTGTCTGTATTGGTAGGAAGGTCTGCAGTGTCCTCCGTCTCTCAGATGGAGTTGAGTTTGAGAGCCCCACCCCCACCCCAGTCTGCCGTGCGTCTGGCTGGGAGGCACAGGTTTTGCTGTGGGATGTCCTGCTCACTCAACTGCTGCAGTGGCTTTTCTCGTTACCTGGGTGGCCCGTCTTGAGATTGTGGACAAACAGCCTGGGTGTGCTGTTGCTGCTTGGTACTCGTCCAGGCTGATACTTGCAGATGTAATTTACTTTTTCAGTGTGAACTGTTGTGTTCTGTTTTTTCAGTAAAATGCCTCCTCTAGTTTCATGTTCCAGAAAGCAAACCCTTAGTCCCTCTCTGACATGTGGAAATGACTAGACTTTCCAGTAGGCACAAGTCTCTTGTGAGAGGAGAGGTCCTGCCGAAGGTGGGGAAGAAAACCGGGGACAGAGGAACCGGAGGCCTGGGAATGGAAGAGACTGGCAGCGGGCGCATTAGGGAGCGCAGCGGATAGAGTCTACTCAGCAGGAACCCCCAGGCCAGGGTTTGCAGCACGCAGAGTGCAGGGGTGGGCAGGGCCAGGCCGGCTGGGATTTCCTGTTCTGAAAATGAAAGGAATGCTCAGGATTTGACCTATTTTGGACTGTGCTTCTTTCAGGCCTGTTACAAGCCTTCACTAATATTTACAGTATCTTTCATGAGAAAACCAAGTTTGTGAAAATCCATAGGTTTTTCAGATGCCAAGTGCCCTGCTTCTCCGAGTGTCCCAGCACTCCCAGTGCCACATTGGGTCCTGCTGCTCACAGCATTCCCAGTCGGTTCGCGGCAGAAGCAGGAAAATATTTATTTCGGCTTTAGAAAGTGTTGTATGGGGAAAATCAAACAGTTTTGAATACTGAGGTCGTCCTTGCGCAGCCAGAGCCCCTGAGGCTTCTTAGGAAGCCATCCAAACTCTGGACTGTGCAGGCAGGTCCCTACAAGTGCCCTCCAAAACGCAAGTGTCTGCACCCCCAGACCACTGAACCGGGGTCGGGAGGTCCTTGCACTCAGCCCTGCAGCTCCTGCCTGCTTCTGTGTCGTCTGTGCTCATGTTTGAAACTCCTTCTCTCACACGATTTTCAGACGCCAAGTGCCAGGCTTTTCCAAGTGTCCCAGCCCTCCCAGCGCCGCACTGGGTCCTGCTGCTTGTGCCATTCCCGGGCAGTTCGCGGCCCTGTCTTCCTGGGCCCTCCCCACGCTGCAGGCCAGTGGGGAAAGGGTGCTGGCTCAGTGCCCTCTGTGAGCAGGGTTTGGTGTCGGGCTGCATGGCCAGTCTGTCTCTTAAACTTGCACACTCATTGAAAGGCAGACCAGGGGTTGCTGTGGGTGTGCACAAAGGTCAGGTGGAAAGGTGACTGGGCCAAGACCCCTGAGTATCAGCGTGGGGGGGTCTGTTGTCACTTGTTGGATTTGCAGGAGGCTGGCTTGACGTGGCCTTGTGTTTCCAGAATTCAAGGTATGCTTGGGGAATAAAAGTGACTGCTGAGTTCCCAAGAGGTATGACATGGCCTTGAGCCTTGGTTTTTGGGCTGTGGCGAGCCTTTTTTAAAAAATATGTTTACTGACAACTTTTCACACACATACAGTCCTTAATGATGTACAATCAGTGGCTCATAGTATCATCACATAGTTGTGTATTCATCACCGTGATCATTTTTAGAAGTTACATCACTTCAGAGAAAGAAATGAAAAGAAAAAACTCTTATATACCATACCCCTTACCCCTCCTTCTCATTGACCACTAGAATTTCCATGTATCCAATATATATTACCGCTTATCCCCCTATTATTTATTTATTTATTTATCCATATTTTTTTTGCTCATCTGTCCATACCCTGGATAAAAGGAACATATTAATTTCAGAAAGCATCGAGGTGCTCTAAGCCCTGGGTGAAAGCATGGGCTCTCTAGGTGCAGAGTTGATGGATGCCTGACAACTTAATTTTTTATAATGGTTTATGTTTTTTTGATCAGGAAATGCATGTGGCACCTGCAGCGTGGAACAGTGCAGCCTCCTACCTGGTGCCCAGAGATCACAGTCAGTCAATCTTAAGTTCCACAAAGCTGCCATTGTAACGAGCAGTCCGTCCTGGTTCCGAAGCAGCGCTGTAGCTGCAGCCACCCTTGCACCCGTCATGGCACTTACGGTGATCAGGTCCTTCGTTAATCCTCCCATATGCGTCCCATTTTGTCCACAAGTTTGACTCTCCAGATTGAGGTTCACACTTACTTAGAAGCTATAGTTTGCAAAATCCTTTACATTTTTGTGATTTTTTTTCTTACTCTTTTATAGTTTACTCACCCAATTTTACAGCCTTTTCTTTATTTTTAGCAATTTGCTTTATTATTCAAAGTCCTCTATTTAGTTCTGGAAGAAGCAACTTTTTTTGTTTTAGTCCTGTTTTATTGGTTTATGTGATATTTACACTGTAAATGACAAGTACAGGGACACATCAGCATGCTTGGGGTCGAGTATAGCTACCTCCTGGTGAGTCTGTAACTCAGTTTGCCTTTTGGGAACACAGATGGGTCGGGTCCTCAGGCATGCTAGTGCTTGGTACTCTCAGGTAGAAATGGTGTGACAGCCTTGTTCTCGCCAGCGTTTTTTTCACACAGTATTGCACAAACTTAAAGGGTAATTTTCAAGAGAAGCAACCATCTGTCTTCCCTTTTCTTTAGGTCATGCCAGTCTTGTCCCTATTTGTTAGAAACTTCAGTCCTACCTTGACCTTGCCTTGCTGTCAGCTTGGCTCTTGTTTTCTTTGTTGTTGAGTGGCCTGGTCCTGGGAATGCAAATAAGTTGAAATTGCCCAAAGGCATGCTGTTAGGAAGATGCTTTAGTATGACCTGGAGCTGCACGTTCGTGAGCGCTGGTTATTTCCCACTGTTACCCCCTGGCTTTGCTGCATTAACTGTGGCTGTGGCCTGGAAGTGCTTCAGAACCCTAGACTGTCCTTGTCTGCAGGCCCCACAGAGCCTGTGGCCCTGCTGTGTCCTCCGGTTCTGTGACATTGGCTCAGCCGGTTGTGTTCTCTTTCATTCTTTTTCTTTTCAGGACCCTCTGATATCAAAGGCAGGTCCTCCATCTTCAGGATCCTCTTGTGACCACTGAAGGTTGGTACAAGCCTCAAGAAGGGGGCCCTGGTGAGGAAGCTGCAACTCACTCCAGGCTTCCCAGGTGAGTGCTCACCAGGCGGGGCCGCCTGCCCACCCCAGCAGCCTGCACATCATGTGGTTCAAGCTGCTTATAACTGGCAGGTGGTTGCTGGTTGTGTCCTTGGGTTCTAGCAAGTGCTTGCCCTTGTCTTTAGAACCTGAACTTTGTTGAAACTTTTTAAAGTTCTCAGAAATGAATTTTCTTAACTTAAAAGGCTAAATTGTACCTACATGAGTTTCTGTTTCTGTTCTCACTGGATTCACTAAGTCTCACTGCAGAGCGCCAAGGCAGTGTCTGCAGTGGTGCTGAGGAGAACAGCCTCACCACAGTTTCTGGAGCTCCCAACCACCTTTCCTTTGCTCATTTCTCATATTTTAGTTAAAACCCGACACCTAGTACTATGATTTGGCTTCCCTTCCAGGGGGCTCGAAACCCAGGAGCCAGGATGGGGGGTTCTTTTCCAGGGGTCTTCCTACCCCACCGATCCCCACTTAACACTCTGCAAGCCGGCCACTGTGGCCGCTGCCCATCTCCCCAGAGTGCCCAGCCCAGTGCTGGGAAGGCTAGACCTAGGGGCATGGACAGTTGCCCACCGTTTGGATGCCACACGTACATGTTTGCTGTGGGGTGAGGAATGAACAGTGCTCTTCTCACCATCCTGACACTTGAAGGACCTCATCTGTCTCGTGCTGGAAAGTACTTTCTTGACTTTCATTCCCTCCCACTTCCAAACTTGAGATGTGTACTTCCATACCCAAATTGAGAAACTAGAGTACATTACCCAGGCTTTGGTTTTCTTTGACCTGCCCTGGACAAAGCCTCAGCAGAGATGACTTGGTGTGCCAAGGGCTCTGGCTCTGTGGGGCACTGAGGAAGGCGTGGGCCTCGCTGTGCTGCCTTCCTCTCTCAGGCTGAATGTAAATGTCTAAGATGCTGCAGATGGGGAACTGTGTGAGGGGATGGGTTGACTTCCTGCAAAAAAAAACAACAACAACAAAAAACTGCCACTGTGTTTTCAAAAGCCACAAGAATCATGCTTCTTCCCTTGAGACCCTAACCCTTCCCTCTCTGTGTGTGCTCCAGGCCCTGTGGAGGAGACGCAGCCAGTTCGAAACTGGGTGCTCCATAGGGGGCCTGGCAGCTTAGAGTTCACTTCTATGGTTTCTACTCATTCTTTGTACTACAATGTATTAATAAAAGTGAATGGAAAAAAAGCACTTTAAAAGCTAATGATTCAACAGAAAGTTATGAAGTATGCAAAGAAACAAAGTATGGCCCATTTATAGGAAAGTAGAAACCATGAATGAAGAACTCAAGAAAATCAGGAAAGCAAGGTATGAACAAAATAAGAATATCAGTAAAGTGATAGAAATTATACAGAAGAACCAAATAGAAATCGGGAGCTGAAAGTACAGTAGTTAAAATGAAAACTTCATTAGAGGGTGCAGCAGTGTGTTTGAGCAGACAGAAGAGTCAGTGAACTTGAAAATAGGACAATTGGAATTACCATTCTGAGGAGTAGAAGTAAAAAAAAAAGAAGAAAAATGAAAAGAGCCTATGAGACTTACGGGATGCCATTAATCAGACCAGCATATACATAATGGGAGAGGAGTGAGGGGATGATAGATATTTGAAGAAATAATGGTTGGAAAACTACCAAATTTGATAAAAGACACAATTCTATACATATAAGAAGCTCAGTGAATGCCAAGTAGTATAAACTTATAGACTCACACCAAGACACATTATAATCCAGTTGCTGAAAGCCAAACATAGAATCTTGAAAGCAGTAAGAGAGAAGCAGCTCATCAAGTACAAGGGTTCTTCAGTAAGGCTGACAGTTGGTTTCTCATCAGAAACCCTGGGGGCCAGTAGGAAGATGACATTTTAAAGTTAGGAAAGAAAAACTGTCAACCACAAATTCTATGTCTGGAAAAACTATCTTTTGAGAATGAAGGAGAAATGAAGACATTCCCAGATGAACAAAAGCTGAAGGAATTTGCTGCTAGTAGTACAAGAGGCTGACCTGAAAAACACTGGACAGTAACGCGAAGTCATACGAAGTAAATAACACTGGCAAAGGTAGCTACAAAGATAAATGTAAAAGGCAGTTTATTTCTGGTTTGTAACTCCTCTCTTTTCCCTTTGATTTAAAAAGCCGGTGCCCCAAATAACAATTTTTAGTCTGTTGATGAGCATACGACGTAAAGAGATGCTCTGTGACAGTGACTAGCACAGGGGTGGGGAAGGAGGTGCACAGGGGCTCAGGGTTTGCATACTGCATACTGTTGAAGCCAGAAATTGGAACGTCCATCCTCAAATCAAATGAAATTGCGGGATTTCCTGAGAAGTCAAAAGTTTGAAAAAGAACATAGTTGGAGGGGTCACCGTCCCTGATTTCAAGACTTACTGCAAAGATGCAGTAATCAAACAGTGTGGTACTAGCATAAGAACACACATCTGGACCAATGGAATCAAATTGAGAGTCCAGATATAAAAACATACATGGATGGTCAATTGATTTTTTGCAAAGGGCCAAGACCATTCAGTGGGGGGAAGGACAGTCTCTTTAATAAACGGTGCTGGGACAACTGGATAACCACATGCCAAAAAAAAAAAAAAAAAAAGTTGGACCTTTACTTCTCACTATATATAAAACTAGTTCAAAATGATTAAAAACCTAAATGTAAAAGCTAAAACATAAGGTAAATCTTCATGACTTTATATTTGGCAGTGGTTCCATAAATATGACACCAAAAGCTCAAGTAACAAAATAAGAAATAGATGCCTGGATTTCATCAGAATTAACTTTGTGTAGCAGAGAACACTATCAAGAAAGTGAAAAGATAACCCACAGAATGGGGGAAATATTTGCAAATCATGTATCTGATAAGGTGCAGTACCCAGAGTCAATAAAGAACTCATAACCAAGAACAAAAAGACAACCCACTTAAAAGGAAAATAGGCATTTCACTTTAAGCAGCAAGGAGAAGCCAGACTGCATTTTCCACATCTAGTTTGGAGATCTCTTCTGCTAAATATCCAAGTTCATGGCTTTTAAAATCTGCCTTCCCTCCAAAAGCAGTAGTCAATTTTGCCAAATTTTCCGCCACTTTAAAACAAATCGCCTTCTTTTCCGTTTGCAATAACACATGCATCATTTCTGTCTCAGGCCTTATCAGAAGTATCTTTAGAGTCCACATTTCTACCAACAATCTCTGCAGAGCATTCCAGGCCTTCTCTATCAAGCTCCTCACAACTCTTCCATAATCTTTCCCTCATCCATTTAAAAAGCTGTTCCAACATATTTGGTATTTGCAATCCACAGCACCCCACTTCTCTGTTACCAAAATCTGTTTTAGTTTGCTAATGCTGCTGGAAATGTAATATACCAGAAATAGGTTGGCTTTCATAAAGAGAATTTATTAAGTCACAAGTTTACAGTTCTGAGGCCATAAAACATCCAAATTAAGGCATCCAGAGAAAGATACCTTGGCTGAAGAAAGGGCCGATGACGTTTGGGGTTTCTCTGTCGGCTGAGAAAGCATATGGCAATGTCTGCTAGCTTTCTATCCCAGCTTCTCCTTTCCAGCAGCTTCCCCGGGAGTATTTTCTTTCTGCATCTCCAAAGGTCTCTGTCTGTGTCAAGCTCTGACCCTTTTTCCAAAATGGTTCCCTCTTAAAAGACTCTAGTAAGTGACCCACCTTGAATGGGTAGAGACACATCTCCATGGAAACCACCTAATCAAAAGGCCCCATCCACAACTGGGTGGGTCACATCTCCATGGAAACAGCTTAGTCAAAAAGATCCCACCCTGCAATGTTAAATCAGTATTAGAGAACTTGGCTTTTCTGGGGTGCACAGCAGTTTCAAACTGTCACAGTATCTGAAGACATTTCTGAAGACATTTCTCCAAAGAAAATACACAAAAGATCAGTAAGCACATGAAAAGATGCTCAGCATTAGGGAAATGCAAACCAAAAGTACATTAAGATACCACTTTACACCCACAAAGATGGCTGTAATAAAAAAGACAGTACAGTTTTTAACAAGGATGTGGAGAAATTGGGGCCTTCATATAATGCTGGTGGGAATGTGAAATGGCACAGCTGTTGTGGAAAACAGCTTGACGATTCCTCAAAAAGTTAGACACGGAATTCCCCTATGATTCAGCAGTACTATTTCTAAGTGGAATTGAGGAAAGTTGAAATTGTACATCCACACAAGGACTTGTACCTGCGTATATAGCAGCATTAGTCACAGTCAGAGAGGTGGGAGGTGGAAGCAGCCCGAGTGTCTGCCAGCAGACTGGTCTTCATCAGTGCACTGGAACACTAGTCCATCCACAAAAAGAAAGGAATGGATGATGCATAGCACAGAACCTTGAGACCACGATGCCTCGTGGAAGAAGCCAGACCCCAAAGGATCCCATGCATAGAGAGGCCAGGAGAAGCCAGCCCCAGACAGGAGGGGCTTGGTGATTGGGGGGGCTGGGAACGTAGTTGAAGGAACGTGGCGCGTCTTAATGGGGTGATGGAAAGGTGCTGACACTGGTTGTTACAGCTGCACAACTTGGTAAATTTACCAAGGATCACGAGTACACTTAAAATGGATGCATTTTATGTTGTGTAAACTCAATAAAGTTGTTATAAGCAGTCCCATTTCCTTCAGGTCCTTTGCTGAGGTTTAGACCTGTTCTCTCTGCTGAAATTTTTCCTGCCACTGAAACCTGTCGAGAGCACTAGCTTTCTCTGTCCCTCCTTTTCCTGGTCAGGTACTGATGTTTCTAAAATCTGCAGTGAAGTGGCACTGATCGCCACCCGCCATGCAAGTCCTGCGCTCAGGAGAAGCTCTTTAGCAAGCCATCAGAGGGTTGTCGGTTGTGAGCTGATCCTCGAAAGCTCCCTGGGGCTCCAGCTTCCCGTTTCGGATAGGAACCAGAGCCAGATTTCCAAGCGAGTCTTTGACAGCCGTGTTCCTGTTTCTTCTGGGAGCTGCAGTTAGAACCTCAAAGGGACTGACTCTGCAGGCCCCAGGGGTGCACAAATGTGAGCTGCACAGACCAGATGCACAGTCAGGGAGTGCACAGACGGGGTGAACAGGCAGGGAGTACACAGGTACAGGTGCACAGATGGGGTGTACAGGCAGTGAGTACACAGGTAGATGTGCACAGTCGGGGGTACACAGATACAGGGTACACGGGATGCATGGGCAGCGAGTACACAGGTACGTGTGCACAGGCAGGGGTGCACAGGCAGTGAGTGCACAGGTACAGGGTGCACAGGCAGTGAGTGTGCAGGTACATGTATACAGGCAGGCAGTGAGTGCACAGGTACATGTACACAAGCAGTGAGTGCACAGGTACAGGGTATACAGGCAGTGAGTGCACAGGTACAGGGTGCATAGGCAGTGAGTGCACAGGTACGGGGTATACAGGCAGTGAGTGCACAGGTACGGGGTGCACAGGCAGTGAGTGCACAGGTACGGGCTGCACAGGCAGTGAGTGCACAGGTACGGGCTGCACAGGCAGTGAGTGCACAGGTACGGGCTGCACAGGCAGTGAGTGCACAGGTACGGGCTGCACAGGCAGTGAGTACACAGGTACAGGGTACACAGGCAGTGTGTGCACAGGTACAGGCTGCACAGGTATAGGGTGCACACGCAGGTAGTGCACAGGTACGGGATGCACAGATGGGGTGCACAGGCAGTGAGTACACAGGTACATGTGTGCCCAGGCAGGGTGTACACCAGTGTCCCCTGGTGCTGCAGTTTTGGGCGTGGGCTCACCCCAGGCTGTTGGCCCACTTCCAGAATCCCCAGTTTGGGATGAGTTGATGCTGGGCCAGGTGTCGTTCGACCTTCCTTGACAAGGTGAGACCCTGGTGGAGGAGCCATACAGTGAGGCAACAGCCCAGCTCCCTGATAGGGAGGCGCAAAACCCATCAGCTCCACCTACGAGTGGACCTTGGACCTCCTGGCACAGTGCAGGGAGCAGGTAGAGAAGGTGAATGGGGACAGCCTGGTCACTAGGTCAGGCTGCGTCCACTCTTGCAGAACACTCAGGTCTGGGCATCTCTGCAGGGCTGCCGAGCTCACCTGATGCCTGTGGTGCCTGAGCTGGTCTGTGTCCTGGGGAGAGGTGTGCATAGTCCCGGGCCGCACTGGCGGCCAGTTACGATTTCAGGTGGGCCAGGAACTCCTGGAGGAGGCCGACGTGGTGGAGCTGTTGGGTCTCCACCTACGAGAAGCTCATGGAGGCCACCAGCAGCCTGGGGAACACACCCCTTCCTGAGGGGCTGAAGGGCTGCAACCAGGAAGGGGCGAGCGCAGAGATACCTGGGCAGGGCGTCCTGGTAGGACCTGGATCCATCCAGACCCTGTGCACATCAGTGCCAGAATCTCTGGAAAACAAAAGAACGTGATACTGCCGCTGGGTATCTTAGTAAGTGCTCCTGAGCCCACAGGGATTTTCCGTTCCAGAGATAGGGCCCAGGACTCGGAAGCAGCCAGCAGAGGGGTGGGCAAGCAAGGGCCTCAGAAGAGCTGCACCTGTTCCTGGAGGTGGACATGCTGGCAGGCAAGGCCCCTGGGCTCCCCTGGGCGGCAGCCCCCACGTCAGTAGGAGGCAGTTAGGTGTGGTTCAGTGGAAACAGGATGCAGCCTTCCCTGGCGGCCCCTTCCTGGAGAAGTGGAAGTGTAAGTTACCTGGGAACTGCCCAGGCCACCTTAGGTCCAGCGCAGACAGGGCGCTCTCGGTGAGGTTGTATAGTTAAAGAAAAGTAGAAGCTAGTATTCTATGGAAAGTTTTTAAAATAGCCGTTTGGATGGGTAGAAGGCCCTTCTATCGTTTCAAAGGAAACCCAAAAAGGAAGGCCTAGCTGGGGCCTGGGCCACACCTGGGACCTGGGCCTCACACCCGGGGCCTACCCTCACACCTGGGGCCTGGCCTTTGCACCTGAGACCTGGACATCCACTGTGAGTGTGAGGGCAGTGGGTTTCTCAGGATTGGGCTCCCAACCAAGGTGTATCCCTTTGGGCCTCTTTCTGTTAGAATTCAGGAGGGGCCTGGGTTGGGCCAGCTGCTGGGGGATGGATCTGCAAGTGCTAGAGGGCTAGGCCTCAGCCAGCGGGCACCTCTGAACTGGATGCTGTACCTGCACCGTCCTCTGACTGCTTCCAACACCGGGCAGCCTCTAAACATAAGGAAGCCCAGTTGTATCTTTCATGCTGGAACCCAAGACCCTCCTGTGTTACTTGTGCCCGGAGAGAGAGAGAGAGAGATGAGCTATTGTCCTGGACTGTAGCCACCTGGGGAGGTGTCCGTACAGGGTGGCAATGGCCGGGGACCTCAGGGACATGGTTTGGGGTTCAGGCACCAAGCACAGCCTTGGGGGGATGCTGAGGCCAGAGGCGCCCACCCACCTCCTCTCAGGTTGTGGCCTGTCACCAGAGGTAGGAACTTTGTCTTAAATTGTCCAAGTCATTTGCTGTATTTGCATTTGTGTCCCCAAATAGAATTTCCAAATTTGGGACAAGCATTTCAACTCTTGCTGTGTGTAAAATGTGCATTATTGAATTTTAAAAATCTCCAATGCTGAACCTGTATGGCAGCCTTCTCCAAACACAGCGAGCTGGCTGCTTGGACCTATTGGGGTCCGCTCTGGCGTGGGCTTCCCTAGCCCCCAAGAAGGCACAGTGTCTGGTGAACCAGGGTGTAGGGGTTGCTGGGAGCAGAAAGAAACAGTTGTCCGCAAGCACCCAGGCAGAAGGCTGCAGGGTTAGCTCTTTCCCGTTGTGAGGGGCCCAGGGGCTGTGGGAGGGGGCATGGGACAAGCCCCTCCTGTGCTTGCACACGGGCTTCCTTCGGGCACACCTGGGGTGTGGTGACCTCTGGAAGCAGTGCGGGAGGGGGTTCCCCGCAGAGGTGGGGTACTGTCCGCTGTGGGGCCCTGGGAGGGCAGCTGCACTTGGTCCTCTGCTGGTTTTTTCCCTGGGGGCGTGCCCTTTCTGGGGCTTGCTCATGGGGGCTTCCTGCTGACCCCTGACCCTTGATGCCCTGGGAGAGCCCCCGCCTTGGCCTCACTCACCCCCAACGCGGCTCAGCACCCTGCATGGGGTGGGTCAGGGCTGGCGCCTGCTCTGGGGCACAGAGCCTGCTGTGCATGCTGGAGGGCAGCTGGGGGTGGCCGGCCTTCGCAGGCACCGTCCCCACTCCCAGCAGTTCACTTCATGTGACGTGGAGACCAGCATGTGACCCGAGTGAGCATGGAATCACCTCGGAAGGTGTCTGCATCCCCATCCTGCATGGGCGAGCCTGCCAGGTGGGGTGGACTTGGGGACAAAACGCAGGCTTCAACTTTCCTTTTAAAACCATTCTTTGACGTGTGCCCCTTTGCACATAAAAAGCAGTGTAAGGAGCTGCTAAGCCAAACCCCGTAAGCTGGAGGGAGGGGTCTGTGCCCTGTGGGCCTCCCTCAACTTCCTCAGACAGATGGTACCTGCCGTGTGCATGCACAGGTGTGTGCACAGGTGGGTGTGATGGGCCGAGGGTGGGGGGCAGCCAGCAAGGATGTGGGGACCAGAAGCACGTGACCTCCGTCCTAGGCCCAGGGGAACCGGGAGCCCCCAGCTCCTGCCCCTGGAGCAGTCAGGGAGGGCAGTGCGAGTTCCGAGGCAGTGGTGGCAGTTTTTGGTTTTCTGAGCTAACAGGAGACAGGCCCTTGGGTCTTGGTGGGGTGGGGGTTGCAAACGGGGACCCCTGGGGCAGCGAGAAGGGGAGGAATCAGGCCCAAAGTGGAACTTTCTGGCATGAGTCCCCACGGTTGTGAACTACAGCCCTCAGTCCACTGGGGTCATCGGCCACGGTGCAAGGAAGATCCCAAGCTCTGACACGCGCCCCATGTGAGGAGCGGGCCCACGGGCTTGGGCCACCCACCCCAAGCCCGCTGTGAGGCAGGGACAGGAGCTCCAGTCCTGCAGGCAGAACTTTCCAGAAGGCTGGCAACACCACAGCCACATCTTTCCCAGGCCCTGACCAGCCAGGCTGCACAGGCCGTGGCTCCTGTGTCCTCGATCCAGGGAAGCTGGACGCCAGGCTTGTGCCGGGGAGCCCAGGGAGCTCTGGGGTCAGGCTGTCCCCACGAGGCCTTTCCAGGGGCCGCCAGTGGACAGAGGCTCCTACTCTTCCTTGGGCCTCTCCATAGCAGGGGAGGTGTCCACGGGCAGGGCCGGCCGCTCCGGTTCGGCCAGGGGCAGCTTTTCCCGCCTCTGAGCTGCCCTCGCCCGAGTCCAGGAAGGGGAGCGCAGGCAGCCGGCCCGGGGCAGAGGGTGCAGGCCTGTGGGGGCAAGAGCGGGGAGTCAGCACAGCCAGCGAGGGTGTCTGGGTCACGCAGTGGGCGTGCATCCTGCCAGCCTCCTGGGGCACTGCTGACCAGCCTCACCCACCTGCGTGGCCCCAGGATATGCCCCCCTCCCGGGATGGCCGCCTTGGACCGGGGCTCATCCATGGCGCAGCACGTGCTGTCCTGGTGCTTAGAGACATGGCCTGGCAGAGTCAGGGAGGTCCTGTTGGCTGCAGAGACTGGGCACGAGCCTCTGGGAATGTGCTGCCCACCTGCTGTGCAGGGCCTGCGGGCAGCCACTCCCCCCATCTCCAGTCTGGCCAGTGAGGCAGCGGCTTGGCAGCTTCGGGATTCAGCTCTCTCAGTGCCCTCAAACTGGGAGTGGAGGTGCATCCCCTCCAGCCCCCAGCCACCCCCATCCCCCCAGGAGCCCTAAGCCTCCTGTCACCACTGGGTCCCACTGATCCCAGGGCCCCTCATCTCTGGGCATTCCTGGGACGTGGGCAGTGCCTTGTCCTGGGCAGGAGCAGGGACTGAAATGGCCCTGGGTGTGCTCAGTGCCGGGGCCCCTCCATCACCCATAGCATCCCCAGGGCCCCAGAAACCACCGTGGGGGTGGGGGGCTGGGGGTCCATGGCCCGTGGCCGCTGCTGGTTCACGGTGCTTGGGGGGCACCTTAGGGCTCTATGCTCAGGCTGAGCCCCTCCCACCAGGCCAGCCCAGGGCCAGGTCACACCCGAAGGGTGGGGCAGAGGAAGGAACGACAGCCCCTCATGGCCACCTGGGGGTTCTGAGGCCTTGGGGGTTGCAGGCCAGTGCCCCCTCAGGAACAGAAGGGGAAACAGTCGGCATGGCATCGATGGAGGCTGAGCTGGCAGAAGGGGAGCAATGCCAGCAAATGCCCCCACCCCCTACTTGTATAAATTCATTTGGTAAATTCCACCTTCAGATGGGACTCTTGGCTTCTTGTGGCTTGTTAGAGAAGTGCCCTCAGGGCAGGGGAGGCCCCCGAGACGGCCGGCCTGCCCGCAGATGGTGCAGCAGGACCCACGCTTCCTAAAGGACGCATCTGAGACGAGGGTTTGCGGGGAGCAGTGCTTAGGGACTGTGACCCAGGCTGCCTGCACTGGCCCTTTGGGGTTCCCAGCTGGCCGCCCCCACCCTCATCCACCACCCCCACCTGCTGGGGACTCGCTGGCAAGGTTCTCGTCGTCTGAGTCAGCGAAGACCTCGGCCAGCTCCTGGTCAGACATGTCCGTCAGCTCGGTGAGGTCCAGCAGGTCGAAGTGGACCTCCAGGGAGGAGACACTGCTCAGAGGCTCTGGAGGGAAGGCAGGGTCGGGGCACGCTCAGTCCACTGCCCTTCCCTGCGAGTCTGGGAACCGGCACGGCCTACTTCTGCACGGCCCCTGACAGTCTGGAACTTTCCGCAAAGCGCAGCATGGTCAGGATGAGCTTGGGGCCCACCAGATTCTCTTGGCTAAAGAGCTTGTGGGGTTCCCCCTTTCGCAGACGTTGGCTGAGGCTCAGCTGTGCTCCAGGCCTCCCCTTCCCACCTCTTCTGTCCCCCAGAGCTGGGTGGGGCTATACTTACGCCTTCTCTCCGTGACCTGCAGGAGCCCTGGTGCAGGTGTCTGGCTGACCACCTCCTCCTCGGCCACAGGTGTGCGACAGCCATCCCCCAGCCCGTGGTCTGGGACCCCTGGGCCGGCCTGTGGGACCTCCACTTCCTCAACGAGCTCTGCAACTGAAGGCTCACCTTACCTTGGAGAAGCCCACCTGCCTCCCATCCCCCAAGCCAGGGGCCTTGGGTCAGGGGCCTGGACGAGGCAACGGGGGGACACTTGGCGGTCAGACGGGACCCTCCCTTGCAGCTCAGGGCAGCCCTTCTCCAGGCCCCGTGTGACTTTCCCCGACTCTTCCTTTAAAAACCTTTCTTGTTGCGTTTGAATTCATAATACGAATGCGTTCTTACTGTGAAGAGAATCGTCACAGGAGAGGAGGAGGTGGATCCTGCCCGTCACCACAGAGGCCTGGGGGCTCGGCCCCCACCCAGACTGCAACTCCCTGCCTGAGACCCCCCCCTCACGTTCCAGAGCCACCCACGCCCCTGTCGGCCTCCAGGGTCCCCCTGCGCCCCCCCCCCCCCCCACCGAGCCTTCCTCACCGCAAGGCATCCTTTGCCCGCCTTGTCCCCACCATGACCCTGCTGCCCCTATGGGCTGCTCCCTGGACCTCATAGACACCCCAGCTCCCTTTGGGGGGCTCAGAGGTGCCTCAAGGGGCACCCTGACCTTATCTGCATCTTCCCCCCACCCCCCCAAACACCTGGTGGGCTCTCAGTGTAAAGTAATAAATGAGTGCTGGGGTGAGACCCCCAAGGTGACAGGTGGGCTGTGGTCACTCTGGGCTGTCTCTTTACTACAGGGACCCTCTCTGGAGCTTGATGGCCTGCCATGCCCCCCCACCCCCTGTGCAATCCCTCTTGAGTGTGCTAGGTGAGTGTGTAAGAGCTGCTAGGTGAGTGTGTAAGAGCTGGTGCCCGTGAATGGGGTATTTTTAGCAGCCCAGGGGAAGCCGCCGGTGTGAAGGAGGCAGTTGGAGCAGCTGCAGCCCCAAGTGTCGCAGAGGAGGCACCCTGCTGGGCTTCCTGGGACAGCTGCTGCCCGGACCCTGATCTGCCCAGAGACAGCCGGCCTGGGGGTGGGGGGCACCAACCACCGAGCTGCTTCACAGCCAAAGTGTGCACAGGGCAGGAGGCGTCGGGCAGGGGACAGTGGAGCGGACGTTTCGCCTCACCACAAGTTGCGGGCCCTGAGAGGGCAGTGCGGGTGGGGAGACTGAGGCAGAGGGCAGCCTGGTGGGGCCTATAAATGAGGCTCTGGGTCAGCCCTCGCCTGTAGCCCCTCCCCATGCTCTTCTCCTGCCCCCCCCCCCAAGAGTAGCCCACTCCTCTCCACCGACCCCTGGGGCAAAGGCAGCTCCAGGGGCCTCCTCTGGGGAAGCAGGCTTAACAGTGACAGTCGGATAGTGCTCATGGTTTTCTAGCACTTTCTCTGCACGCCACCTTTATCTGCTGAGCCCACCCTCCTGCCAGGCAGGGCCTCGGACACTGAGGAAACTACCCAGCCCACAGCTCAGCCTGGCTTGCCCAGGTCCCCAGCCATCCCCCTCTCCGTCCACGGTCATGGCCCAGGCCGGGGTCAGCACCGGGGTCCAGGCCTAGCAGAGGGAGGAAAACCGTGGTGCAGCACACACCCACGAGGGAGCTGGGACGGTTCTCTGGGCTTGGCCCGGGGCAGGGCAGAGGTGGGTTCTGCTCACAGTACCCCTCAGCTGGGCAGGGCACCTAGTCTAGACAAGAAGGCACCATCACCATCCATCCGTCCGTCCATCTGTCCATCCATCCATCTGTCCATCTACCCATCCGTCTGTCCATCTGTCATCCATCCATCTGTCCAGCCTCTCTGCTGGGGAACACAGGCCTGAACAAAATAGACACAGACCCCACCTGCTGAGTGCCAGAGCGTGGGGGCCGGTCTCCCATTCTGGGATTCAGGGAGGACTGAGGAGACACAAAGAGGGGCTCTGAAGGAGGGGGAGAGGCCCTAGCAAGGGGCGGCAGGAGCACAGGTCCTGTGGTGGGGAGTGACTGTCCCAGGGTAGCTGGGCCTCAGAGGCAGCGTTTGCCTCCACCTGCCCGGAGATGGGGGACCTCTCTCTTGCCTGCCAGCACTGCTGGCATCTCCCCATTCCAGCATCCCGGAATTGGCCGTGGTGCCTTAAAGTCGATGAAATTCACACCTGATCTTGGAGGCCAGTCCAGAAAGCCACCCTCGGGCAGAGAGGAGAGGGGGAGGGACAGACCTGGAGGACACGAGTGAAACAGGAGCTCGAGGGGTGACCCGGGAGGTGGTGCCACTGGTCCTCAGGCACGGAGTGACCCCCGGCCCCCAGCACACTCCTGGGGGCCTGAGAGGCGCAGACCTCAGGGCTCACGTGGCAGGTGGGAGCCGGAGTACCCCTGCCCGGGAGGAGCGTCCAGGGAGCCCCACTGGCTACCCCAGGACCGGCTGCAGACAGGAGGGGATGTTGGTGCGAGGCGCTGACCTATTTCCAGCACATTTGGGTCGAGGACTTGGGGTGACTCATGTGTCCCCAGCTGTACCCTCGGGAACCTGCTTGGAGAAGTCAGGCCCTCTGCAGAGACTCGAACAAACAAATGGATGAAGTGAATGAATGAATGAACATCGTGGGAACGGGGAGATGGCCATAGAGCTGGGGACTCTCCACCCTGCCCCCCAGAACCTTTGTCCTGGACTTAGTAACTGCTACCGCCCCCCGCACCCCAGCCTTTCCAGGGTGCTGGGCAAGGTCCTGCCCAGTGGGTCAGCTCCCGAGCTCAGACACGTGCCCTCCACGCCCCACTGGCCTCTTGGTGGACAGATGTCCTGGTGGATTGATGTCGGGGGCGGGGAGGGAGCTGGGACTCTGGTTTCCCAAAGGCCGCTCCCTACCCCACCACTGGCACAGCAATTCCCACACGCGCCCACTCCTGCCCAGAGGGGCTGGCCGGACACACGAACAACCAAAGGGTGACATACTCCTAGGCTACATTAGGGCACTAAGAAGTTAATTCTTTTAGGTTACTCCCTAAGTCCTTATCCTCTAGAGAAGATGCCTGGAGTTCTGAGGGATGGAGTCACATCCGGGTTTAGAAGGGAGCCGCCGTGCCTGGGGTGGGCAGGATGCCACTGCTCGCTCTGCTTTCCTGTGGTCCATGCTCTCCAAAGACAGAGAATTCAGGTGATGAGGCAATCACTTGGGAGCAACGCGACCTCAGGGGGTCCCAGGACGCAGGGAGGGGGCTGCAGCTGCTGGCGTGGCGCCTCAGGAGGCCAAGTCCCAGCTCTGGGGTGCCCCCAGCCCGTACTCTCCAATCTCCCCTCCCAGTCTCCACAAAGCTGCCCCTGGGTCCTGGGACTGTCAGTTGCCAGAAACAGCCTGGTGCGTGACTTGCTGGCCCTTGGGTGTGTCTGGTGGGCTCGGGGGCTAGGACATGTCACAGTGGGTAGCGGCTCCTGCACTGCCCAGGCCTGCCCAGACCCTCCTGGCATCCCCCACTGCTGGCCCTTCAGGCTCCAGAGAAGGCCGCAGCCAGCCAGGGCCTGCTGCCCGCACCCCCCTCTGCTGGCTCCCCGATGCTGGGGCCTGGTCTAGCGGGTTCCCTTCCAAACAGAAGACTCGGGTTTTCCTACAGCACCCCACTCACCAGCCACACCCTGCCTGGACAGGACCGCGAGGGATGAGCCCTGCAGTGGAAGAAGGGGGGGGGGGGCTGTGCACACGCGCCCCTAGCTTTCCGCGGGTCCCCAAGGGCAGCCCATTAGTGCTCGCAGGGACCCCCAGCCCCGCAAGACCCAGCTCCGCCCGCGCGCACCCATCCCGAGCCCCCGCTCTCGCCACCCATAGCCCCGCCCCGCGCCCCCGCAGGACCCCGGCCCGGCGTCGCGCCCTCGCTCCTACCCGGACGAACAAAGCCGCCGCGCGAGCAGCGTCGCCCCATGCCCCGCGGTCCGGAACCCCAAGTCCGGCCGCCGCCCCTCCCCCCGCCCGGTGGCCCCGCATCTAGGCCGGGCGGGGGATGCCAGGATGAAGGTCTGGGCCGCCTACCGAGGTGCGCGCGGGAACCCCCGGGGCCCCCATTCCCGCGCGGGCACAATCGGGGCCGGGCGCGGCTGCTGGGTGGGTTGCCGCGACTCGCTGAAGGGCGGCGCAGCTTGGGGGTCCCGGGGTCCTGGGGTCCAGGGCGCGCTCACCTCCCCGGCCGGCGCTTTCCGAGGGCTCCATACTGCCGGCGGGGCCGGGCAGGGTCGCGGGCGGCGGCGGTGTCACCCCGGCCCGTGTGCCCCTGCGGCGGTGGCGGCGGCTGGAGCTCCGGCCGGCTCCCGGCGCCGCGCATCTGGGCGCAGCCGGGGGGCCGCGGCGGCGGGGAGGAGCCCGCGGGGCGGGGCGCGGCTGTACCGGGGCCCCAGCCTCTCTGCGCGCGCGGGGACAGGTGCGGCCCCGCCCCGCGCCGCGCAAGCTCCTTGCCGGGCCCCCTCGCCGCCGAGCCCCTGGTCCCCGGCCCCGCCCCCCAGCTCGAGTGTATTCACCCACACGTATTTATGGGAGCCCCCCTCAGTGGATTCTGGGGGGTGCTAAAGAAGATGCTGAGATTCGCGGGCGGTGGTCCCTGAGGGCAGAAAGAACCTAAATCAGGACTCACCGAAGGTGGAATTGCAGGTTGTGATAAGTGCTTCGTCAGGTGCGGGGTTAAGGAGAGCTTACGGTGAGCTAGAGGTAAGGGGTGGGCAGGGGGGCACTCCCGGAAAGGCAGGGCAGGCTGGGGACTCAGTCCTTGCAACGCCCGGGAGACCTCAGAAGCGCTTTGGGGTGCCCAGGCCCCTGCCCAGCCCAGGAAGGAGAGCCATCTGACCCGTTGACCTGGTTCTCTCGGTGCAGTCGCTGACAGAGTGGGAGCTGGGCCCACAGGGCTGGGAAGCCAGAGGGTCGGGGGTGAAGGGCTCTGTGTTTTGATGAGAATGAAACAAAAGGGAGGAGGGAGCTCTGAAGCCCCTGAGAGATGGACTTCTATGGATGGGCCGGGATGGCAGGGGTGGCTTTGGGAAGGAGCAGGGCCTAGGCCCTGGGACCTCACAGCCTCGCAACGACCCGAGAGGAGGATGGGAGAGGAGGATGGAAGGTGGTGGGGTGTGGGCTGAGTGCTGGCCAGTTCTGGCTGCTAAAGGATGGGGGTGGGGTCGGCGGGACCCCCTGGGGCGTCTCTGCCTCACCCATGGGCTCCCCCTGCCTCCTGCCTCCTCTCCAGAGAGGGCAAGGTGCATCCAAAATCTCTCGTTGTATAGACTGTGTCTCAGCAATTCCCACTTCTAGGACTTCACTAAGGAGATAAAAGATGTGTATTAATAGTGAAGGCATTTAATGTGATATCGTTTCTGACAGCAAGACCAGGAAAGCAGCCTGAATGTCCAGCAATGTGGGATGAGAGGAAGAATCTGAATGAAGGAACACTGCAGAGTCACTAAAGCAGCTCCCTGTCTGTAAGAGGAAAGCAGAGAGAAGAGCAAATTACACAACAGTTTGTTCAGCATGACCCTATTTTGCAAGGAAAAACTATGCATAGAAAGAATGTTCTAGAAGGGCAGAGCTGGCTCCTTGCCTCAGCTCTGTAAGCAGAGGCCACCCCACAGTTTGAGGGCCTGCAAAGGGTCCCAGTGTGCGGGGGCTAGGACACAGTCCTGTTAGAAGACAGGTTCTGGAACAGGGGTCCCAGGGACACCACCCGTTGCCCCCTGCTGGGGCCGCCTCACTCAGGGTCATCGGAGAGAAGATGGCCTGTCCAGGAGGCCCTCACCCTGAAGCTGCCGACCCGTCCTGGGTCCCAGGGAGCAGGGCTGCAGGGAGGGACGGGTGAGAGTGGGTTCAGTGACCATCACAGCCTCAGCAGCACTGGCAGGGGACACGCCCCCAGAGACCAGGAGTAGCTCCTCTGGGAGAGGCAGGACGCGGAACGGCCCCGCTGTCCGGCAGCTGCCCATGGAGACTGAGGCTCTGGCCTCTGCTTTCCCCACAAGCGTGCTTGTTGCTCCACGTTACGGAAGGTGAAGCTGAGGCCCGGAGCGGGGACCTGCCCAGCACACGCCGTACAAGGGGTGGGTTTGTCACTCTTGGACTGCGAGAACTGTGTCCACCTCTGTGGGCCCTGTGGGTCACCAGACGCCAGCCCCTCCCCGCCATGCAGCCCGAGAGCTGGACGCTCAGCAGAGCTGGGCTGGGAGGGGCAGCCAGGGGCCAGAGCAGTCCGGGAGCCAGGGAGGGACCTCCCAGACCTTCAGGGAGGTCAAAGGTGGTGGCTGTCCGTGACCCTGGGGGCTGTCCTAGGGGCTGCATTTTGATGAGAATGAAACAAAAGCATCAGGGTGGAGGGCGCTCTAAAGCCCCTGAGCGCATGGCTTCCACAGGTGTGCCAGCATGCAGATTCCAGGAGGGCCCTGTCCCCCACGCGAGAGGCAAGGACACGGGAGCCAGAGGGCAGCAGGTACAGGCGGTGCGGCGGGTCCAGGATGACTGGGACTTGACCGAGCCCTCCAGCCCCCACCTTTTCACAAAGACCCCCCCCCCATAGTGCTGAGATCAGACCCCCTTTTGTCTCTCCAAGGGCCCATGTGACCCTCTTTACCAAAGATGGCTGTCCAGGGCGCTGACCCTACAGAGTCTGGGAATGACCAGCAAAGGCTGCTAGAGCAGCTCCCCCAGAACTCGGGAAACAGTTACAGGGTGAAGCACCTGGGAAACACTGAATCAAGGGAACAAAGCTTTACAGGAGGCCAAGATGCGCGCGGGGCCCCTCCCTGCTGCGGTGTGGAGCCGGGGCTGGGGCTCCCAGCCTGACTGTCCACATTCACCCGGCCACCTGAAAGGCTGGTTGGACACGGCTCCCCTTGCGCAGCCTGGGGACAGCTACAGCAGTGTAACTGACAATTAAGTCAAAGCAGCTGGGGACAAAGGATGACCTGCTTTAAGTCACACAGTAGAGCACTCAGGAGGAGGGTGTCTGCTTTGTGAGCAATGGGATGGGGGTGGGGGGCCCTGGAGCCCCTGAATCACGAGCAAGCACGCCCCCAGAGCAAGCACGGCCCCAGAGCAAGCACGCCCCGAGGATGAGATGCAGGCCTAGCAGAGCTGGGGAGGGCCCCACACTTCCCATTCACCTCGGGAGGGCCTCACCAGGATGCGGAACTCTGAAGGAGCGCCAGCCAGCACAGAGCCCCTTTGCAAAGACTGTGAAAGGCGTTTCATTTCTGTTTTTTTTCTAAAAGAAACAAAAAAACCTCCGGCACTCCATCTCTGGCATATCACTAGCTGGACGCAACTTAAGGAACAGAGAGACAGTTCAGGGACTGAATTTCAGAGTTGATGTGCTGGTTTGAAAGGATGTGTGTCCCCTAGAAAAGCCATGTTTTAATCTAAATCCCATCTAATAAAGGCAGAATAATCCCTATTCAATACTGTGTGTTTGAAACTGTAATCAGATCATCTCCCTGGAGATGTGATTTAATCAAGAGTGGATGTTAAACTGGATTAGGTGACGACATGTCTCCACCCATTTGGGTGGGTCTTGATGAGTTTCTGGAGTCCTACAAAAGAGGAAACATTTTGGAGAACAAAGGAGATTCAGAGAGAGCAGAGAATGCTGCAGCACCAAGAAGTGGAGAGTCTGCTAGCCAGCGCTTTGGAGATGAAAAAGGAAGACGCCTCCTGGGGAGCTTCATGAAACAGGAAGCCAGGAGAGAAAGCTAGCAGATGACACCTTGCTCACCATGTGCCCTTCCAGCTGAGAGAGAAACCGTGACTGTTTTAACCATGTGCCTTCTCACTTGAGAGAGAGAGAGAGACCCTGAACTTCATCAGCCTTCTTGAACCAAGGTATCCTTCCCCGGATACCTTTGATTGAACATTTCTATAGACTTGCTTTAATTGCAACTTATTAGTTTCCCATTTTTAAAAGCCATTCTGTTTCTGGTATATTGCATTCCAGCAGCTAGCAGACTAGAATAGTTGACATGCTAAAATATTAAAATGTACAGTGCACAACAAATAATACAAGACAAATGAGGAAGCAGGAAATGAGGCTCATCCAGAGGAACAAGAAAAAATTAAGAGACCATCAACAAAGAGGGTTAAAAAAATTATCTTCGGAATGCTCAAGGAGATAAAGGAAAACAGAAAAAGAACCAGAAGATATCAGGAAAATAATGAATGGACAATATGAGAATCTCAATAAAGAGAAAGTTTTAAAGGAACCAGACAGAAATACTGGAAGATCACAATAACTGAAGTGAAAAATTCCCTAGTGGGTTTCAACAGGAGATGAGAGTTGACAGAAGAAGGAATCAATGAACTCAAAGAAAAGACAATTGAAATGATTCAGGCTGAGGAGCAGAAAGAAAAAACGAGTAAGAAAAAGTGAACATAGCCTAAGAGACCCATGGACCCCCTCAAGTGTGCCAATATACACGTTATGGGGGTCCCGGAGGGAGAAAAAAGAGAGAAAGGGGCAGAGGATTATTCAAAGAAATAAATGACAGAAAAGCTCCCAAATTTAAAGAAAGATATGAATATGTATGACCCAAGAAAAAACAGAAGATCTCCATAGTCTGATAACAAGTAAAGTGGTTGAAGCAGTAGTTAAAAACCTCTAAACCAAGAAAAGCTTAGGAGCAGATGCACCGCTGGTGTATTTTGTCAAACATTCAAGAAGAATTGGCACCACTCCTGCCCAAACTCTTCCGAAAGACTGAAGATCACTGCCAGGTCCTGCTCTGAGGTCACCAGCACCCTAATTTTACCAATGCCAGAAAAATATGCCACAAGAGAATTACAGACCAACATCCCATGTGAGTATAGAAGCAAAATTCAACAATACTGTGACAAACTGAACACAACAGCCCATTAAAGGAATTATGCAGCATAATCAAGGGGTGCTTATCCCAGGTGTGCAAAGGAGGTTCACATGAGAAAGTAATTTAGTGCAACACCATATTAATAGAATGAAGGAAAAAAATCACCTTAATTGACACAGAAGAGGCGTTAGACAAAATCCACCACGCATCTTGATGAAAACTAGGAATAGGGGGTTTATGTAAAAACCTGTAGCAAACATTATACTCAAGGCAAGGACACCCCCTGTCACCCCTGTACTCAACACTCCTGGAAGTTCTAGCCAGAACAACAAGGCAAGAGAAAAATAAATAAACAGCATACAAATTTGTAAGGAAAAAATAAAACTTTCACTATTGCAGATGACATGATCCTATATAAGGAACATCCTTAAAAAAATCACAACAAGGCTACTAGAGCTAATAAATTCAGAAAAGTGGTGGGGTACAAAATCCACATGCAAAACTCAGTAGTGTTTCTATACCATAAACAATAAATAATCTGTAGAGGAAACAAAGAAAACAATTGCATTTACAACAGCAACTAGAAGAATCAATCAGGAATAAATTTGATCAAGGATGTAACAGACTCACACACGGAAAATCACAAAACATTCTTGGAAGAAATCAGACTAAATAAATAGAAGGATATTCTGTGTTCATGGATTGGAAGATGAAATATTGTTAAGATGTCAATTCTACCCAAAGCAGTTTATAGATTCAGTGCAATCCCAATCAAAATAGCAGAAACACGAAAGCCAATTGTCAAATTCCCTTGGAAGGGTAAGGGCCCCAAGTGGCCATCACCATCTTGAAAAGAGAAGAATGAAGCTGGAACACGCACACTTCCTGATTTTAAAACTTACTACAAAGCTACACGGATCATGGCAGCATGGAACTGGCATAAGAATAGCTATGTAGACCCATGGAAATGGAACCAAGGGTCCAGAAATCCACCTTCACATCTCAGTCTCAGGCCAATTGGTTTTTGACAAGGGAGCCACAGCTACTCAGTGGAGGAAGAACAGCCTGTGCCCTCCATCTGCAGAAGAATGAAGGAGGACCTTGCCCTCACACCAAATAAAAATTAACTTGATGCGCCCTAATGTAAACGATGCACAACAGTTAATAGTATAATTATAATACTGTTTAATCTAGTTGTAACAAAGGAACTGCATTTGGGCCAAGTGTTAATAGGGAAAGCTGTGTGTGTGTGGCCCTATATGGGAACTCTGCATTTTCTGCATACTTTTTCTGTAAACCTACAACTTCTCTTAAAAAGAAATCTATTTCCTAAAAAACAAACAACCCAGCAGCAGCAGCACGTCCGTTCCTTGGAGATGGCCCGGGACCAAGCAGCCCATTCCTCCCTCCCTGCGACAGCTCTCCCTCACCCCTGGAGTGCTATGCTCAGCCGCTTCTCCCGCTGGGGCCCTTCCGGAACATTTTGCACCAAGCCTGTGGGATTTCCTGTGACCTGCCTCTCCTGTCCCCAAGCCCCAGAGACACACTTATTTTCACTGTTTCTTTAGAAGATGATGGCCCAATGCTGCAACACGCTCGCCCAGAGTCAGGCTCAGGGCTGGACAGACGCAGGCTGAGGCCCCCCGCTTTTCCCCGGGGTCCTAGTGGACGCCACGTTCATGGCTCCAAGGTGGAAATAACACACCACTTCCTCGCCTGTCCAGCGCCCCCACCCCAGCTCTGGATTTGACCTTCCCACCCAGTGCGGGTGCCTGCCCCTGGCGCCACTTTCAGACAGAAAGGAGGCACCCGCAGCTCCCTGGGATATGCAACGGAGCTGAGCCCCCAGTGAGGGGCACATCACACCTCAACGTCGAGGGCCAGGCCCAGGGTTTGGTGGCTTTAGCCCGGGTAAGGAGCCCGCAGCTGTTCGCACCCTTCTAAGGGATGCCGTGACCTGCAGGGAGCCTCCGGGACCAGAGCCAAGGGCAGACCCGTCTCTGCTGAGCCCGCCAGCGCCTCGTTTCTCACCTGGAAAGCTGGGACAAGGGCACCCCCCACACCCCCGCCCCAACAGGGTTGTCGGGAAGTTGGGCCCATCAGTACGTGCCTGAAGCAAGAAGGTGGGCTGTCTTCTAGAATCTTCCACTCGCATCCAGAAACCCCACCTCTGCTCCTCTGGCTGGCAGGGGCTGATGCTGCGTGTCCCCTGAGGCTGGGTGAGGGGAAGGGCTCAGCCCTGCTGTCCCTGCCTCTGAACATCCCAGGTCTGGCTAAACTGCAGATTCATGTGCAGAGTAAATGCTGTGCTGAGCCACTTTGTTCAACAATTGTTCCTGTCTGAGAGTGGGCCTCAGGAGCAAGGGGCAAGCTTAGGTTTAAGTTTATTTATTTTTAACCTGTCATTAGGAGCCTCTGAAAACATTCCCTGGAGTAGAGAGCAGCGCTGGGAGCTTCTCTTTCTGACACCGCAGTCACCTTCCCCCTGCTGGGCTGGCTTGAAGCTAACCTGCACTTGTCTTATCATTTCAATTGTAAGTTCTTCAGTGTTTTTCTCTAAGAGAAAGTTAAGCCTTGCGTCTGCAGACATGCGTGCCCTCGTGCAGGCCTTAGGAGAGCTGAAGGGTTAACATTTGCTCTGGACTTTTGCAGGAAACTCCGAAGTTGTTTATCTGTTCCTCAGTTACCCAGCTCCACTGAATCCAACCATCTTAAGCCACACACGTGAGGGAAAGGCTGCACACATATCCAGCATGAAAAGCAGAGTTTGCTCAGGGCCTTGTCTGGAGCCAGGGCAGCTGGAGGGTTTCTCTCCCAAGCCAGCCCCTGCCCTTGCTGAAAGGAATCACTGGAACCACGGCGACGTCCTCAGGACCCCAGCCAGGCAAAAGAGCAAAGGGCCAGCGAGCACGGGGCCCTGGCATAGCCTTGTCCCTGCTCTGAGAGGTTAGAGAGCATAACTGCCCTGCCATGGACCCTCTTGCCTGCCAGCCCCTCTGGGAAGTCCCTCTTTGGGGGAGCAGGCTCCTGGCTCCCAGCCCCAGCACCCCCACTCCTCACACCAGACCTCACAAAGGCCTTGAGAGCTGTTGCACAAAAACCACAACTCTATCAAAGCTGGCTTCTCCCCAGGGCGGGGCTTGAGGCCTGGGAGGCAGAGACAAACAGGAAGCCCGTCCTGCTCAGGGCAGGGGCTCCCGGGCAGAGTGGGGTGGGATGCTGCCTGAGCAAGCCCAGGTGCTGAGCCCACCTGAGCCCTCCTTCACTGCACACCTTCACTCCTCTGCTGTCCTCCAGGACATAAAGCAGATGGGGCTACAAGGCCGGCCACACAACGCTATTCAGGAAGATACCTAAGTGGAGAGCTTGGAAATAACGGTCCATAAAATGGGCCCCTGTTCATGACAGATGGTAGCATTGAGGTAATGTCTATGGAATGGGAAATTCACTTTGGAAATAAAAAAAAATGATTAGCATTTTTCAAAGCAAGAGGTTAGAAAAGAAAAATGACAAATTCTTTCTCTCACTCTCTCTCTCTGTGCAGTGCCTGTCTGGAAACCTCTGCAGAAGTTTCTAGTTTCTCTCCATCTCTGAGCACAGAGGGGCTGTGGAGAGTGGTTTACTCTTCGAGGTGAGCATATCACAGCTATAGGGGCAGCTGCCACGAGACTTCCTGATTTCAAAGCTTTGGAGCTAAGTTGAAACTTTTTTTTTCTTTCCTATTTTTGTTTTATTTTTTTCCCTGAGGGTTTGTGGAAATCAGTTATCTTGGAGCAGGAGACTCTCCAGAGTGAATAGTCTCCCATCCAAATTCGAATCTAATTTGGACAATGCTGCAGAGCCTCGGGTTGCAACTCACCTGTCACTCATTCATTTGATCAGAACATCTTTACTGACACCTGCCAGGGATTGTTCTAGGTGCTGGAGGCTCAGAAGTGCAGGACCTGCCCCCCCTCCACCCACACACACTTCATGACACTCGCTTCCTAGTTGGGAGGGGATAAAATGCGTGAATTAAATTACGGGGAAAGTAAAGTGGGCAGGGGGCTGTTTAGTTTCTTTAGTTTTCAGAATGTAGGTTCTAGCCAGGGAAGAGGACCGCTGAGCAGAAAGGGTCCGGGTCAGACTGGCCAGAGTATGGGGTCACGATCAGGGTCACGGCCAGGGTGTGGGCCAGGCCCCCGTCACAGACTCGCGCACCTCAGCTGAGGCCCCGGAATCCCTCGCTCCATCCTGCAACGTATCGCATTTGGGGGCATCGGGGGCGAGGATGCTGCCCAAACCTCGCGGGCTCGGGCAACCTAGGGCATCTCCCAGGCGCGTGTTGCTAGGGACGCGCTTCCGCTGTTGTCACGGCGGCCGCGTCGAGCGGCTCTCGCGAGAATCCCCGAGGGTTCTCACGGGAAGCGCCCGGCGGTTGCCTGGAGACGTTTGGCCCCGGCTCGAATCTGCGGCGCTGGAGTGGCTGGTGGGCCGGCGGCATGGTGAGGGGGGCGGGGGTGGGGGCGGGCTGGTGAGAGGGTCGGGGGGTCGTGCTGGGGATCCGGGGCCTGGGGCTTGCTGATGAGGGGGTCGGGGGGCGTGCTGGGGACCCGAGGCCTGGGGCTTGCTGATGAGGGGGTCGGGGGGCGGGCTGGGGACCCGGGGCCTGGGGCGTGCTGGTGAGGGGGTCGGGGGGCGGGCTGGGGACCCGGGGCCTGGGGCGTGCTGGTGAGGGGGTCGGGGGGCGTGCTGGGGACCCGGGGCCTGGGGCGTGCTGGGGAGCCGGGGCCTGGGGCGGGCTGGGGACCCGGGGCCTGGGGCGTGCTGGTGAGGGGGTCGGGGGGCGTGCTGGGGACCCGGGGCCTGGGGCGTGCTGGGGAGCCGGGGCCTGGGGCGTGCTGGTGAGGGGGTCGGGGGGCGTGCTGGGGACCCGGGGCCTGGGGCGTGCTGGGGAGCCGGGGCCTGGGGCGTGCTGGTGAGGGGGTCGGGGGGCGTGCTGGGGACCCGGGGCCTGGGGCGTGCTGGGGATCCGGGGCCTGGGGCGTGCTGGTGAGGGGGTCGGGGGGCGTGCTGGGGAGCCGGGGCCTGGGGCGTGCTGGGGAGCCGGGGCCTGGGGCGTGCTGGTGAGGGGGTCGGGGGGCGGGCTGGGGACCCGGGGCCTGGGGCGTGCTGGGGACCCGGGGCCTGGGGCGTGCTGGGGACCCGGGGCCTGGGGCGTGCTGGTGAGGGGGTCGGGGGGCGTGCTGGGGAGCCGGGGCCTGGGGCGTGCTGGTGAGGGGGTCGGGGGGCGTGCTGGGGACCCGGGGCCTGGGGCGTGCTGGGGACCCGGGGCCTGGGGCGTGCTGGTGAGGGGGTCGCGGGGCGGGCTGGGGATCCCGGGCCGAGAACTTGGTCCTCTCGAGATCCCTGTGGAAGAGCGCGGGGTCCGCCGCGTCCCAGGACCCGGCTTTCCGGGCCCCTTCGCTGCCAGGGGACCGGGGTCCTCCTCACTGAGGAGCTCCGGGAGTGATGCGGCCCACAGCGGCACCTACCCCCACCCCCACCCGACTCCCACCCCAACCCAACCACTCCCACCCCAGCCCTCTCCCACCCCCTCCCCCAATCCTCTCCCACCCCCTCCCCAACCCACCTCCACCCACTCCCACGCCCACCCCCACCCCACCCCACGTTGTGCTGTAGGAGTTGAGTTTAGAACCGGGCAGCTGGGCGGGAGGAGCTGTTGGGTGGGTATCAGCTGGCCTGAGCGCCACCAGGA
Organism: Tamandua tetradactyla; assembly: GCF_023851605.1. Taxonomy (NCBI): domain Eukaryota; kingdom Metazoa; phylum Chordata; class Mammalia; order Pilosa; family Myrmecophagidae; genus Tamandua; species Tamandua tetradactyla. The sequence goes on from NC_135342.1 coordinate 84,101,812, forward strand.
CCCCACAGCCGGCTGTGAGCAGCGCTGGCCCTTAGGTCCGCACGTCGGGTGACTTCCTGGAATGGATCCTCCAAAGGAGGGCCTATAGGAGGGCATTGCAACTGGGGCCGGATTTCCGTGGTTGTATCTTCCGAAAGCATACTGGAATGAGGCAAGCAGAATACTTCTACATGATCAGTAGTTTGTGAGGATATAAGTGAGTTTTCTTTTCTTCTCCACATTTCCTAAAATTTCTACTTAAAATTTTTGTATATTCATAACAAAGTTACAGAGACAGACACACAACAACGTGAGCTGCAGAGTTGAGCAGAGGGTTACGGGTGGTGGCCTCAGTTCAAGGGGACTTTTAGGGTGGAAGTGTCTTTCTCACCTGGTTAGAGTTGTTGGAACCACACACTTTGCCATCCACCTGGGGGCTCATTCCTCAAGCTCTCTAAACCAGGGTTCTTTGAAGGGGCTTTATGTTTGGAAGAAAGGAAGCCTCGAATTGCTGTCACTGGTCATTGCTGCAGATTTCTGTCTGTGCCTTTTGGTGTTTTTTTTGCTTCTCAGTGGTGGCTGCCACACAATGCAACAAGCCTGGTGGTGTTTCACAGTTTGGTATTGGGGTTCTTACTTTTTGAGCCACGTAAACTTTGTGTCCACCCCAAAGAAGTCTTTGGCATATTCCAAGGAGTGCGTGGGTTTGGGATGGGTTGCCGCTCCCTTCCCTTCAGGGATAAAGTGGTCTTTTCTGGAAAGGAAGGCGTCTCCTTCCTGATTTCCCAGATGTGCACAAAGGGGTGTATGTGTGAGTTCAGGTGGACCCGCAGTGCAGGTGGATGTGCTCCAGGTGGGCTCTTCTGGGGCATGAGCCAGGGAGCCTGGGAGGGACTCTGAGGCAGCAGGAAGGGAAGCTGATAGACTGCGCTACTCACTTGGTCATCTCTTTTTCAACCAAAGGCGCCCAAAAAGAAAGGCAAGAAGGGCAAAGCCAGGGGCACCCCAATTGTTGATGGGCTCGCTGCAGAAGAGATGAGCAAGGAGCAGGTGAGTGGGGGCTGCATGCTGCCCCTGATCCCAGGTTGTGATCGACACCCCAGGCTCCCCAGACCTCCTGCCACCACGCAGCCGCAGTCCACCTCCCCTCTGTCTGGTCTCTGCTCTTCTGCCGTCTTCTGTCCTGCCTCTCGCCCTCTCCAGGGCCCCTAGCAGCCTCTCAGTTCTCAGATATAAAACCTAGAATTTTAAAAAGTAATATAGTCACATGGGAGAACGTTTCTATAAACAGGTAGGAATTCGGAAGGAAATGTTTTTCTGATTAATAGTATTTTTAGTTTCTGCATTCTCTTTCAATCTTATCCTTTTGTGCACCTGATTTTTACAGTGTTGTCATCATAGCACATACACAGGTCATGTTCTCCTTTGTTTTATTTTCTGTTAAACATTATAGGAAAAAGACAGTGTGGAAAAAGAATGGTTTATTTAAAATCATATTGCCTCGGTCTGAGTGATCAGTTCTTCATTGGTTCTGGCCACAGTCCCAACAAGAGTAGCATCGCCAGGCACCCTCTTTCCTCTTGCTTGCACTTGTTTGTGTGTGTGTCTGCAGGTGTTATTGTCTCAACTATAATTTCTTTGTAGGAATTATTTTAAGCCATCTGTCCATTTTGTTAGAATTAAAAGCTAGATAACATAATTACAAATTTCCCTGAAAAGAGCATCTGAAAACTGCAACAGGTGGCAAAACCGTGGACACCAACAAGGTGCCTCTGTCAGCCGCCCCTGCTGTCCAGGCCGCACGTATGGCAGAGGCCATGGAGCCCTCAAGGCTCTGTGCTGACTCAGGTGCTTTCTCTGTTTAGCTTTATGATAACAAACAGGTACAAAGAGACTGCCCGGCCCTGTGAGGTGAACTGGGAGAGCTGGGTGAAGGCCTTTGGACAGGGGTGAAGTGTGGCTCTAGTTTATGTGCAGGAAAATCACTGTTGGTTTAAGCAGGCTTGAATTTTGGAAAGGTCGCTTGGGCCGCCGAGTGGCCCCCTGCAGACATCTCTATCCACTTTCTGCCTGGGTGGAGACGAGCGGAGCTTGCAGAAGCAGCTCCCAGAGCAGGTTGGAGGCACAACTCGGAAGCCTCCAGGGTCCAGGCAGGAGTGTGGAGATGCTGCAAGGGACGGTTCCCTGGGGCTCAGGCTCCAGTGCCACCTGTCTTCTGGTCTGCCATGAGAGGCTAGACATCTGAATATTGAATGCTGGCAGACCTGGCACTGTGTAGGCCACGCAGAGCAGGTGGGATGATTTGAGTGACTCAGTCTGGAATGCCAGGTGGGCAGGTGGGGGCTGCGTCTCCCCAGGCCGGGAGCCTGCCAGCCCCCTTCACACCAGAGCCCCCGGCTGCTCCTTGCTTTGCCTCTTGAGGTGGAAAATGTGGTTCTTTGTGGGGACAGAAAAATTTTAGAGTAAGTGGATTGAGGCTATGCCCAGAGATAATCAACTATTTTTTTTTTTTTTTTTTTGATAACCAATTCTTAAGGGAAATGGGATCCCAGGGAGGCTGGAAGCCTGGGCTATTTTGTCTTCTTTGTACATATTTGTGAATTTGCAGTTTGCACTTGAACAGATTCTCTCAAACATTAGGGGTTTAGTGGGTTGTGTATTTTTTGCTACCCTTTATGTCTTTCAAGGGGAAAGTTCTTTCATTGAATGTTATTTTGTGACATGCTCACAGGCTGCTACATCATTTTCCTGCCCATATATCTTTTGGGCTGTATAAAATGTCCTATATTTGAGTGTTCTAGTTTGCTAGCTGCAGGAATGCAATGTAGCAGAATCAGAATGGCTTTTTTAGTGTTTTGTTTTAATTAATTAATTTATTAATTAAAAAATTAACAACAAACAAAAACATTAACATATGATCATTCCGTTCTACATATATAATCAGTAATTCTCAATATCATCACATAGTTGCATATTCATCATTTCTTAGAACATTTGCATCAATTCAGAAAAAGAAATAAAAAGACAACAGAAAAAGGAATAAAACGAAAACAGAAAAAAAAGATTATACTTACCATACCCCTTACCCCTCGCTTTCATTGATCACTAGCATTTCAAACTAAATTTATTTTAACATTTGTTCCCCCTATTATTTATTTTTATTCCATATGTTCTACTCGTCTGTTGACAAGGTAGATAAAAGAAGCATCAGACACAAGGTTTTCACAATCACACAGTCACATTGTGGAAGCTATATCATTATTCAATCATTATCAAGAAACATGGCTACTGGAACATAGCTCTACATTTTCAGGCAGTTCCTTCCAGCCTCTCCATTACATCTTGGATAACAAGGTGATATCTACTTAATGCGTAAGAATAACCTCCAGGATAACCTCTCCACTCTGTTCGGAATCTCTCAGCCATTGACACTTTGTCTCATTTCACTCCTCCCCCTTTTGGTTGAGAAGGTTTTCTCAATCCCTTGATGCTGAGTCTCAGCTCATTTCAGGATTTCTGTCCCACCTTGCCAGGATGGTCCACACCCCTGGGAGTCATGTCCCACGTTGACAGGGGGAGGGTGGTGAGTTTGCTTGTTGTGTTGGCTGGAGAGACAGGCCACATCTGAACAACAGAAGAGGCTCTCTTGGGGGTGACTGTTAGGCCTAAATTTTAAGCAGACTTGACCTATCCTTTGTGGGGTTAAGTTTCATATGAACAAACCCCAAGACTGGGGGTGCTCAGCCTATAACCTTGGCCGTCCACACTGCTTGTGAGAATATCAAGAATTCAACTTGGGGAAGTTGAATTTCTCCCTGTTTTCACCATTCCCCGAAGGGGACAGAATGGCTTTTAAAGAGGGGAATTTAATAAGTTGCTAGTTTACAGTTCTATGACCGAGAAATTGTCCCAATTAAAACACGCCTATAGAAATGTCCAATCTAAGGCATCCAGGGAGAGAGATCTTGGTTCAAGAAGGCCGATGAAGTTCAGGGTCTCTTTCACCAGTGAGAAGGCACATGGTGAACACAGTCAGGGCCTCTTGCTAGGCTGGAAGGGCACATGACGAACACGGTGTCATCTGCTAGCTTTCTCTCCTGGCTTCCTGTTTCATGAAGCTCCCCAGGAGGCATTTTCCTTCTTCATCTCCAAAGGTCGCTGGCTGGTGGACTCTGCTCCGTGGTGCTGCAGCATTCTCTGCTCTCTCCGAATCTCTCATTCTCCAAAACGTTTCCTCTTTTATAGGACTCCAATAAACCAATCAAGACCCACCCAAATGGGTAGAGACATGTCGTCACCTAATCCAGCTTAACAACCACTCTTGACTAAATCACATCATCCAGGGAGATGATCTGATTACAGTTTCAAACCAACAGTATTGAATAGGGATTATTCTACCTTTATGAAATGGGATTTTGATTAAAACATGGCTTTTCTAGGGGACACACATCCTTTCAAACCAGGACATTGAGATACTAGTTTTTTGTTGATGTTTTGCTTTAAATAATTTTAGGTAATTTCCTTTTTGGTTGTTGCGGTTGTAATAACAGTGTAGCTAATATCTTGTGTTTCTTTTGAGATATTTCATTAGTATAAATTTCCAGGAATACATGAAAAGAGAATTTTATGACTGCTGTGCAAATTCATATGAATTCTGCCATCTACAGTCCATCTCCAGGTCCCTGGGACCTTTCCAACCTTATTTATTTTATTTACTTTTAGCTTTTATATATTTTTTCGTGAAAGGGGTCCCTCCCTCTTGCATTTCTCCATTCATGTGCCTCCAGCTGTGGGTGAGCTCAAGTGCCTTAGCCCCACCCCCTCTGCATCCCTGCCCCGAGTGCCCCTGCCCCTGCTCATCCTGCCCTTCTGCACACCCCGTTTTCCCACCCCTTCTGATCATCCTGCCATCTGCGCGCACTGACACCCCCTGTTTACCTGCACCCTACTCATCCTGCCCCTCATTTCACCCCCTCTTTGCCCACCCCCTCTGATCACCCTGCCGTCTGCACACCCGACACCCTCTGCTCGCCCTGCCCCTTGTTCTAGTCTGCTAGCTGCCGGAACACAATATACCAGAGATGGAACGGCGTTTTAAAGGGGAATTTAGTAAGTTGCTAGTTTACAGTTCTAAGGCCGAGAAAATGTCCCAGTTAAAGCAAGTCTATAGAAATGTCCAATCAAAGGTATCCAGGGAAAGATACCTTGGTTCAAGAAGGCTGATGAAGGTCAGGGTTTCTCTCTCAGCTGGAAAGGCACATGGTGAACACAGTGTCATCTGCTAGCTTTCTCTCCTGGCTTCCTGTTTCATGAAACTCCCCAGGAGGCATTTTCCTTCTTCATCTCCAGAGGTCACTGGCCGGTGGACTCTCTGTTGCTCGTGGCTGTGTGGTTCTGCTCTGCTCTCTCTGAATCCCTCATTCTCCAAAATGTTTCCTCTTTTATAGGATTCCAGTAAACCAATCAAGACCCACCAAATGGGTGGAGACACATCTCTACCTAATCCAGCTTAATAACCACTCTTGATTAAATCACATCTCCAAGGAGATGATCTGATTACAGTTTCAAACATGCAGTGCTGAATAGGGATTATTCTGCCTTCATGAAATGGGATTTAGATTAAAACATGGCTTTTCTAGGGAACATACATCCTTTCAAACCAGCGCACCCCTGTTCACCCGCCCCACCCCTCGGTTCTCCCCGCTGTCACGGTCTTTGCTCGCCCCGCCCCCTGCACATCCCCCACTGCCCCCCAGGTGGAGGAGCATGTTGGCCGCATCCGGGAGGAGCTGGACCGCGAGCGCGAGGAGCGCAACTACTTCCAGCTGGAGCGTGACAAGATCCACACCTTCTGGGAGATCACGCGGAGGCAGCTGGAGGAGAAGAAGGCAGAGCTGCGCAACAAGGATCGCGAGATGGAGGAGGCGGAGGAGCGGCACCAGGTGGAGATCAAGGTGAGCCTGCACTGCGGGGCACTGCTCCTCCTGGCTCTGGGGTCACTGCCTCTTTCTGTTTCCTCTGCTTGTCTAAAATGTGGCCTGGGGCCCCGAGGTCAGGCTGGCACGTTTGCACCCTGTGGGCTGGGTAAAGGGCTTGCCTGCCAGCCTCCTCTTCTTTCTCTGTGCCTTGGTATGCAGAGGTGTGCAGGTGTTTAAGTGCATGCAGGTGTGCATGTGTCTTCAGACGTGTAAGGGGTGCAGGTCTAGGCAGGTGAATAAGGTACACAGGTGTGTGCAGGTTGTTTAGGCATGCAAGGTGCAAAAGTGCATGCAGGCATGTGTAGGTGTGCAGGTGTGTTGTGTGGGTGTGTAAGGATCCCAGGTGTGTAGGCATACGAGTTGCACAGGTATGTGTTGGTGTGCAGATGTGTTAGTGTGTGCAGGTGTGCAAGGTGCACAGGCTTTTAAGGTGTGCACAGGGCTGTGCGAGTGTGTGCATGGGGCACCTCCCTGTTCACAGGTCTACAAGCAGAAGGTGAAGCACCTTCTGTACGAGCATCAGAACAACCTGACGGAGATGAAGGCAGAGGGCGCGGTGGTCCTGAAGCTGGCGCAGAAGGAGCACCGCACCCAGGAGGGTGTGCTCTGCAGGGACGTGCGTGCCCTGAAGGTGGAGCTCAAGGAGCAGGAGCTGGCCCACGAGGTGGTGGTGAAGAACCTGCGGCTGGTAGGTCTGGGGTCCGGCAGGCAGCCGCAGCATGGACCCTGGTTTTCCTGTCGCAGCAGGAAATGCGTGTTTTGGTGTAGACCCTCCTCTTGGCAACTAATTGAAGTATTTAAAATAACTGCCTGCAGCCAGTCAAAACCTATGGGGCTAGGTGTAGACTTCTGTTTCTGACATGACCATCGACGTACTTCCTGAGAGGGAAATCTGGGACTTTCTTCATGTGCTGTTGGAACCAGAACCCCAGCTACTCTCCTGGAGAGTGAGGTCAGCCCTTCTAGGAAAATGCAGACAAATTCCAGCATCCAGTGTGCCGGGCCCTGGGTTTCCATGACAGGGGTTGTGCAGCTCTGCTCATGCACACTCAGTTTCCTTATGAGATTGGGGTTGGTCCTTCTTGAGGGAAGTTCATTTGCTGAGTGCCTGTAGTGTGTGAGGCCCTGTTCTAGGTTCAGAAACGTGGCAGGGAACGAAGGGACAAAACCTGCCTGCATGGGGCTGGGTTAGCTTTGCAAGGGACAGCATAGAAAATATAAGGTAAAATAAATGAGATAAATGCCAGCAACATATAGGCGAGGCATGGCTGGGAAGGGTTGGGGGCCAGGATTTGGGGTAGGCTGCAGTTCCCTGTGCTGCCATCAGGGCTGCCCCCTCGGGCAGGTCTGTGAAGGGTGAGGGGTGAGTGAAGCTGGGGAGACAGGCCAGGGAAAGGCTCAGAGGTCGGCTGCATCCAGGAGAGAGGGTTAGGCCTCTGTGTGGCCAGATGCAAGGGGGCTGTTCAGAGGATTTGGGCCATGGAGGGCCAGGTCTGCTTTGGTTTTGAGCTGAGCCCTGATCGAATCCACAGACCCTTCAGGATGCTGCAATCTCTGCAGCTCGCATGAGGGGGCATGCAAAGGTTCTGTCCTTCCAGAGAACAGCCCAAGCTGGCTTTTGCCGGTCACTGATGTGGAGCTGCCTGCGAAGCCCAAGGCCTGGCAGGGTATTGCAGTGTGATCTGAATTCTCCTTTGAGTGAAAATACTGCTCTAAAATAATTAAAACTTTATAAGGTAGTTATTTATTAAAATAGTTGTTAAAAACTTTTCTAAGCCTGCTAAGGTGGGTTGGCAGGCACTACTGGCAGTTCCAGGGGCTGCACTGTCAGGCAGAGGGGTGCAGCTGGGCTCAGTGCTGGGGGCCCAGCCTGCAGGGAGGTGGGTGTCTGCTGACAGCACGCTTTCACTTTTGCAGAAACACGCTGAGGAGATCACTAAGATGAGGAATGACTTTGAGAGGCAAGCCCGAGGTCAGCATCCTGCACACACATACTGGCCTGTGCTCAGATGGGGCTGGAGACCCCATGACCACCAAAAAGTAACCTACCTCCAGAGCCACTCACGCAGGGCACATAGGCCAGGCCAAAAGCACCCAGAGTACAGAGAGAGGGCGGGGTGGTTTCTGAGGTGGGTGGGCCCACTGAGGACCACCGGGCAGCTTCTCCAGTTGGAGGTGTGTTGCCATCAGGCCCCCGCTCCTGGCTAAAATTGGCAATTAGCAGCTGATGGTAATTATTCTGTCTCGCAGGCAGCATTATCTGAATAGTCTCCAGGACTCCTGGCCTGAGAAGGCTCCGGTTTCAGAATTGTGTCTGGGTGACTGTCGAGCCCTGTGCTCTGCGCTGCCAGCTTGGTTCCTGCTGGGATTTGCTGGCTCTTGGCTGTTGGGAGCGTGAGGAGCCTGGGCATCTGCCCCCCTGCCCCCCCGCGCACATCTGCAGCCCCCATCCGGCTGCAGGCTGGTGTCCTGGAGTCCTTGGGAGGCGCCAGCTGTCGTCGTAGCTGCTAAGCTGCTGCGTGCTGTTGCCTTTCAGAAATCGAGGCCAAGTATGATAAGAAGATGAAGGTGCTCAGGGAGGAGCTGGATCTGCAGAGAAAGACCGAGATCCATGAGGTGGAGGAGAGGAAGAACGGCCAGATCAACACGCTGATGCAGCGCCACGAGGAGGCCTTCACGGACATCAAGAACTACTACAACGACATCACCCTCAACAACCTGGCCCTCATCAACTCCCTGAAGGTGCCGCGGCGCCCTGCTGCCCTGAGGGAGCGCAGAGGGGCCAAGTGAAAGCCTGCGAACGAGACCCCTTACCCACAGCTGCACACTCTCAGGTTGCCCACGGGGGCTTTTCCAAACTGGAGAGCAGCTCTTGGCAGTGCCCTGAGCAGAGTTTGAGCTCACTTTACACGGAAGCTGCATTTCTGGAAAATTCCATGCCAGAGAACACCGTATTTATACATACACCAGGTCTTGGTCCCGGGGCATGTGCGGCCTCGCTCCTTGGGGCTTGCAGGCCCTCTGTTCAGCCTGCCCAGCCTGACCAGCCTGCCCCACCCCGTGCTCTGCCCACAGGAGCAGGTGGAGGACATGCGGAAGAAGGAGGACCACCTGCAGAAGGAGATGGCGGAGGTGTCTGCACAGAACAAGCGCCTGGCAGACCCTCTGCAGAAGGCGCGGGATGAGATGAGCGAGATGCAGAAGAAGCTCGTGAACTATGAGAGGGACAGGCAGGTCCTGACGGTGAGCCCCGCCTGCTTCTCGGAACACGTGACCTGCAGACCAGAGGGAGAAGGGGCCGGAGGCTGAGCTCCCCAGGGGAGTGTGAGGTCAGCAGAAATGGTGGGGAGACGAGCCCTGACCCTGCGGAGAGGCCTGGGAGGCCCAGTGTGCTCCACTGACCTGTCTCGGGGGCTCCCCAGAGCCTGAATTGGGTGGGGTGCCTGTGAGTTTTGACTGCTTTTCCCTCCACCCTCCCTCTTTCTCGCCAGTGCACAAAAGCACGTTTGAAAGTCACCGAAAAAGAGCTGAAGGATCTGCAGTGGGAGCACGAGGTGCTGGAGCAGCGGTTCGTCAAGGTGAGCGCAGGGCACGGCCTGGCTTCCGAAGCAGAGGCCCTCCTTCTTGTTCTTGGCGACTTTCCCAAGACAAACTGGTGTGCTCAGTGGACAACTTGTGGGGAGGGGGTTATACCCGCTTCCCTCCCTCGGGCTCACTGAGAGACACATGGAATGGCCTGGCTGACCTATGACCTTTGCACCTGGACAAGTCAGGTCGCTCTGTGTGTGTAAAAGTGAGTGTGTCCTCTTGCTCAGTCGTCGTCCTCACATCTCTTTCTTTGATATTTTTATTGAGAACTCTTCACACACATACAGTATATGTATTATACAATCCGTGGCTCCCAGTATCATCACACAGTTGTGTGTTCATCACCACGATCATTTTTAGAACATTTCCATCACTCCAGAAAAAGAAATAAAAAGAAAAAAAAAACCTCATACATCCCATACCCCTTACACCTCCCTCTCATTGACCACTAGTATTGCAATCTACTCAGTTATTTTTTAATCCTTTATCCCTTCCTATTATTAATTTTTTATACTTATTTTTTTGCTCATCTGTCCACACCCTGCTTAAAAGGAGCATCATATACAAGGTTTTCACAATCACATTATAAAAGCTGTATCATACAGTCATCCTTAAGAATCAAGGCTACTGCAACACAGCTGAACAATTTCAGGTACTCCCCTCCAGCCATTCCAAATATACCCTAAACTAAAAAGGGGTATCTATATAGTGCCTAAGAATAACCTCCAGGATAACCTCTCAACTCTATGAAATCTCTCAGCCACTGAAACTTTGTCTCATTTTTCTCTTCCCTCTTTTGGTCAAGAAGGCTTTCTCAATTCCATGATGCCGGGTTCCGGTGAATCCCTGGGTGTTCTGCCCCACGTTGCCAAGGAGATTTACACCCCTGGGAGTCATATCTCACGTAGTGGGGAGGGCAGTGAGTTCACCTGCCGAGTTGGCTTAGAGAGAGAGACCACATCTGAGCATCAGAAAAGGTTCTCTGAGGGTCACTCTTAGGCATAATTTTAAGTAGGCTCAGCCTATCCTTTGTAGGAATAAGTTTCATAGGGGTGAAACCCAAGATCTAGGGCTCAGTCTGTCCCCAGTGCTTGCATTTGGTTTGTTTGTCCCCACTACTTGCAAGATTTGGTTGTCCCCACTGCTTGCAAGAATATCAGAAATTCCTCAGATGGGGAAGTTGAATATTTCCTCCTTTCTCCCCAGTTTTCCAAGGGGACTTTGCAACTACTTTTTTTTGTCTCTGCCCAAATTACTCTGGGATATATCTAGGCATCATTGTAACCTGTACAAACCAACAAGAGCTCACACCCTATTGATTCTGGGCAATTATGGTGTTTGAATAAACTGACCATACAAGTTAAATTAGGAAAAACTCTACCTAAAATATAAATTTTGTACCAAATAAACATCTCTCCCTTTGGTCTCACACAGAAGTTGAAGTTTTGAAATACAGACTCTATCATTCTTTACCCACATTCTGATCTACCTTAGTCCTCTCTAGATCTGCTTCATTCATACCTACTCGAAGTCTGGTCACTTTTTTTTAACAGTTTCTGTATGGGGTACTGCTGACTTTCATAGCTTCAGAACGCTAACTCTGAGTCTCAGGTGTCACGCAGAGTTTCAGGAAATGACCAGGTTACGCACAAATAGCTCAGTGTCGCAGAATTTTAGGAATAACAGTTACAACTTTGGAATATATGTGACTACTGTAAGAGCTTACAATCTAGGACCCTTTACAATAGGCCCCAACCTTATATAACCCATGCTCTTGACTTCAGTTCTCTGAGTTTGTATGTTATACTAACTAGTGGACTAACTAGTCCATATGAGTGAGGCATGATATTTGTCTTTATTTCTGACATTTCATTCAACCCACTGTCCTTAGTGTTCATTTGCCTGGTTGTATGCCTCATAACTTCTTTTGGCCAAGTCAGTTGTATGTATACACCACAGTTCCCCCTTCCATCCCTCCATCGTACCCTTAGGCCACTTCCATCCATTGCAAATTGGAAACACTGCCGCCATAAGCACCAGTGTGCAGATGTCCATTCGTGTCCCCACACTGTTCCTCCAGGTATACAGCGAGCAACGGGGTTGCAGGATCCTATGGCAGCCCCACCCCTAGCCTCCTAGAGCCACCACACTGCCCTCCAAGGGGCTGCACCTCTCAGCTTCCCTACTGACACTGAATAGGTACATCTCTTCACATTTCTCATCCTCACATTTCTGATAATAGCTTTGTGTCCTTGCATCTTCCAACGTGGGTATGACTTCCTGTTCACAAAAACGGGACCATATCCATAAGGGGGCTGTAGTGTGTGATGAGCCACCAGCTCATTCTTTCTAGTGGCTGCATGGTGCCCAGTGCACAAAGCGGTCATTTATCTAGCTTCCAATCCTTTGCTCCTACGAGCAGTGCAGCACAAGTATTCTTTAAATTCATCTTTGTATAGCTGTGTGTCTTGGTGAAGTCATTGCTGGGACAGAGTCTGCCCAGAGACGGCTGGAATTATCCACTGCAAGATGCCTGCCAGCCCCAAGTCTCGCCAATTTAACCCTTTGCTGATGTGTATATGTGGGTGTTAAAAACTTTATGGGGGGCGGGCCGCGGTGGCTCAGCGGGCAAAGTGCTTGCCTGCTATGCTGGAGGACCTCGGTTCGATTCCCGGCCCCAGCCCATGTAACAAAAAAACGGAGAAACAGAATACAATAAAACAAGAAAATGTTTAAAAAATGTTTCCCTTTCTTCCTTCCTTCCTTCCTTCTATCCTTCCTTCCTTCTCTCTGTCTTTCCTTTAAAAAAAAAAAAAAAAAAAAAAAACTTTATGGGCATTTCTGTGGTGCCTTGCAAGTGGCCACTGTCTCCAAAAGTCTGCCCAGCCCATCCTGCCAAGGCCTCACCTACAGAGAACAGAGTCACTGGCCCTTGCCGGGGCCGCTGAGACTTCAAGGCACGCCTGTGGTTGCTCCTGGACTCAGGAGCTTCCCCCACTTCCCCCAGCCGCTTCCTCAGAACAGCCTCCACCGTCAGAGATGCCATGGATGAGACAGGAAACCACCAGTGCCCCCTGCTGTCAACCATGGGCCCTGGACAGATGGTGCGGGGTTGGGAGATGTGCCAGGCTGGCAGGAAACTGTGGGGAGGAAAAAAGCAGAGTGAGAAGCAGGTGTGCATGTGCGGGAGGCACGTCCCCTGCTGCATTTCTTTGCTCTGAATGTGGTTCATGGTGCTTCAGCAGCTACTTTGAGAACCAGGCTAAATATCTTTCCATCCAAACGTCTGTTGGTGGGAGGCTGGACATGAGTGTGCTGTGGGATCATGGCACAGTCTGCGTGTGCCTGTGGGCTGGAGAAGAAGCAGCTGCAGTGTTTGTCTTAGCAGTCATGTTTTTAACGTGTAGACAACATTCTGGGAGGAGTCACGCCAAATGTTCATTACAGTAGCCTCTGGGGAGTGCGCACCTCTCACACACTTCTGCAAGGTTCTAACTTTTAGAAGTGTGCAGTCAATACAATAAAGAGGTAGGAGATGGAAATGCATCCCCAGGGCCGCTCGCCCTGGGCACACGCTCATCTGGCTCGGGGGTCTCACAGTCTGCTCTGCAGAGGACTCTGGCCTTCAGCACCCCCAAGCCTCCCTGGGGCATGGCCAACTGACCCCAGGCCCCTGGCAGGGGTGGGTGGCCCTGAGCCCAGCTGAAGCCTCTGCGGTCCCTGCAGGTGCAGCAGGAGCGGGATGAGCTCTATCAGAAGTTCACGGCAGCCATCCATGAGGTTCAGCAGAAGACTGGCTTCAAGAACCTGGTCCTGGAGCGCAAGCTGCAGGCACTGAGCGCTGCGGTAGAGCGGAAGGAGGCGCAGCTCAGCGAGGTGCTGGCCGCCTCCAACCTGGACGCCAGTGCCCTGACCGTTGTGTCCCGCAAGCTCGAGGTAGGCCCCGCACCCTCGCTGGCGTGGCCCTTTGTGTGGCCTCCAGGGCATGTCTCCAGGGGCTTGCACAGCCTGCGCATGTGGTCCTGCTGCTTCAGGTCCTGGAGGGCTGGGCTGGGTGGGGTGCCCACGGGCAGCAGTGGGCACCTCTGCTCCGGTCAGCAGGTGACACGCGTTGGGGTGGCAGACGCTGCCCTCGGGGCCCCGTGCTCTGTGGTCATCTGGGTGGAAGGCTGGACGGGGCCGGCACCGATGTGGCTCCTAAGCTGTGCCAGAGCATGGCCGGCAATAGTGCAGAGGGCTCCTCGCTGCCCTGCCATGGTGGTGAGTGCCTGTGAAATCGTCCCAGGCCTTGTGTCCGAGCAGAGCCTGGAATGTGTTCCTAGCTGCACCTGCGGTTCTCAAGGCACTCCCGGGGCCCGTCTGACCAGCTTCTCATGTGGGGAGCTAGGCCTTGTCCCTTCTGTCCTGGATCTGGTTGGGGACCTAGGAGGGTGGCGGACGAGTGCCTGGCCAGAGGTCTGGGGAGTCCCGGACGCCTGGCTGACTGGCTTCCTTGGGGCTGGAGCATCTGGTCCTGAGCCGCCACGGGAGCCCCCCCGAGTGTGACTGGGCCTGTCTGCTGCTTCCGCGGACCCCGTCCTTCACAGGGATATGCTCCCGACCAACGTTTTAACCTCCACGCTGTCGTGGAGGGTATTCTTTCCTGAGAAATACTGGGGCCAGCACTTCGAGATGATTTGCCAGCTGAGTAGAAAGGTGCACCCTCAGATCCCATCTGTTCCTGCAGAAGGGTCAGCCTCTGAAGTCACCTCACCTCTACTTAAAACTACCACACTGGCCAGCTCCATCCTCCACCTACTTGCTGTCCACCCGCCCATCTGTCCAGCTGTCCACCTGTCTGTCCACAGCTCATCGACCTGTCCATCCTTCTGTCCACTTGTCCGTCTGTCTGCCTGCCTACCCATCCATGTGTCCATCTGTCAGCTCATCTACTCCTCAGTCCCTTTGTCCATCTTCTGTCCACATGTCCGCCTGCGTGTCTCATAAATTTGTCCACCTGTCTATCTGTCTGACTTGTGCCAGTAGCACGTGGGTGGCTGGGAGGACCCTGAGCTGAGCCTGAGTGACTGAAAAGCGCCGTGTGCTGGGCTGTGAGTCTGGAGCCATGGGGGGCTGGGATGTCCTCGTGTGCATGCCCCCAGCACCTGGGACGTGGCCCCTGAGCCCTGGGATCGGAGGTCGGTCTTTGTGTTGTGCCTGCTGGGCCCTGGATCTTTCTAGCAGGCAGGGGGCACCGGCTCTGTAGACCCCTGTCTAAAGCCTCCTGGGCAGACAGGAAACAAACTCACCATTTTAATTTGATTCTAGAAGTAATGACTGCATTAGAAAATGTGCTTTAAAGCGTTAATTGACCATTAAAACTCCAGGCCAAAAGATTAAAGTGGCTATTGAGGAACGTTGAAAGATACAGGAAAATACAAAGACCGAAAAGGAAAGTGCCAGGAAGGCATGGCTGTGGTGGGCTGTGAGGCTTCTGGGCAGCTAGGCATGTTTTGGGGCCGTTTCTTTGTCGTCCTTGGTCCTGTTTGGGGCAAGATGTTTTTCCAGTTTTTTACTTTTAAGATTTAAAAAATACATAGTCTTTTGACTAAATAACACACCCACTGAATTAAAAAATCTGAAGAATGGGCTGTGGGCTGAGGGTCTCTGTGCTGCACCTTCTGGAACCCAGAGGTGACATATCTAACCTGCTTATTTGGGCCCTGGAGCCTGCTGAGACACAGGCCTGGTCCCCGTGCTTGACCGCTCTCTCCAAGTGGCCCCTGGCTCCTCTCCAGCACAGGGCCTGTGAGTTTTTAACTTGCGAAGTGTTTTTGTTCATACAAATATTTGCTTTCCCTTTATTGCTTTTTCTTTGCACAGAGAGCAGCTACAGGTAAATCTCCTTTGTTTGCTAGTTTTTTCTTAGTTTCCTATTGCAGGTGATGCAAGGGCAGGTGTTTCCTTCTGGGGCTCGGGCCCTTTCCACATAGGGTGTGACAGGGCCTTGGGGCGTGCAGGTACACAGGTGAGCCTGTCCATCCCTGGAGCTCTTTCCCCTAACCCTCCCCCTGCTCCTTCCCCAGGATGTCCTGGAATCGAAAAACAGTGCCATCAAGGACCTGCAGTATGAGCTGGCCCGCGTGTGTAAGGTGAGGCCCTGCCTGGACTCCCCCCCCCGCCCCAAACCCCCAGTGCTGAGTCAGCAACTGGGCCAGTGTCCTGCGGGGCAGCCCCAGCCCTGCCCTCCTGGAGGTGCCCCTTCACCGTTTTGGCCTGTAGGTTCCTTTCAGGTCACATGGGTGCTCCACACCCAGCCCCAGGCAGCAGCCCAGACCCCTGCTGCGGTGATGGGGGGCGTTGGAGCCCACTTACCCTGTCCTCTGGGCTCTCCCTGCTGTCCCCAGACCACAGGGCTGCCCTCCCGGAGCCTCCTCACCACACAGATGGCAGCGTGGCTGCTGGTCAGCCCTGACTGTGGCCGCTGGCCTCCCTGATAGGCTTTCCAGCTCTCAGGCTGAAGATACTGTGTGTCAGGGTTCCCCCATCTGGCCCACTGCCACCGCTGTGAGGCTAAGCCTTGGCAGCCCCTCAGTGCAGTGATGCCCGGGCCAAGGAAAGGCAGGGCCTGGCCAGCCTGACCCCACTTGACCCTCAGACACTGGCTTTTCTTTAAGGGTGGTGGTGAAATCGACTCTTCCCAGCCCTGCTCTGAGGCTGGCCCCAGGCCTTCAAGGGGGCCTCAGCCCTGTCCGGCCAGCCCATGGCCTTGGAAGGCACTGCCCTCCACGTGGAAGTGGACAGGGCAGCCCCAGGGTGGGAGGGGTGAGTGGGAGGAAAGGGGAAGACTAAACTGGGGCACAGGGCCTGAGGGGAAGAGGAAACAGTCCCTCCATGGAGGTCAGGTGCAGAGGGCTGCGTGGTAGTGGCTCGGAGCCGAGCCTGGCCAGGTGTCAGCCTTGGGGGTGGCCCCACTGCGGACCCCTGGCCTGTGGCAAGCACTGTGCCTGGAGCCGGGCAGAGACTAAGAGGCGGCCATCAAAGCTGCAGTGCCCCTGCCTTTCCTGGAGGCCGTTCTGGGGCACAGTGAGTGGGGCGCCCGTGCCTAACGCTGCCCCTCTCCGCAGGCACACAACGACCTGCTGCGCACCTACGAGGCCAAGCTCCTGGCATTTGGGGTCCCCCTGGACAACGTGGGCTTCAAGCCTCTGGAGACGGCTGTGATCGGGCAGACACTGGGGCACGGTCCTGCTGGGCTCGTGGCCACCCCCACATAGCCGCTGGGCACCCCTCTCTGGAGGCATCCCTCCACCTGCTGTGGACAGCAGTTTTGTTCAGATTTCCAGCTTCAGCAAATGAAAGCTTTTCTCTTGGCCTGTCTCCTGCCTGGCTCCTATTGTGGGGAGAAGCCGCCCATGGTCACCCCTGCCCTGCCCTGAACATCCATTCAGGGCCCCCCCCAGCCCCAGTGGAAAGAAAACTCCAGATGGTGGTGTGGATTTTATGTCCCCTGGAAGCCTCAGAGCCCCCAGAGGCGACAGTGACCACCCACTCTACCAAGGGCTGGGTGGACAGCTCGGGGTGGGCGGGCATGCTGGGTAGGTGGCTCGGTGCTGGGAGACGGCGAGGGCAGATGCACTGGGTGGGTGGCTGGGTGCTGGGAGACGGTTGGCGTGGGTGGACGTGCTGGGTGGGTGGCGGCTTGGGGTGCTGGAAGATGGGCAAGGGCGGAAGCACTGGGTGGTGGCTCGGGGACTGGGAGATGGTGGGTGTGGATGGACGTGCTGGGTGGGTGGCTGGGGGCTGGGAGATGGTGGGCAAGGGTGGACATGCTGGGTGGGGAGCTGGGAGATGGTGGGTGAGGGTGGAAGTACTGGATGGGTGGCTGGGAGATGGGTGAGGGCGAACGATGCCTTTAGCTCCCTCGGTAAGTGGTGTAGGACCAGGGGCTCAGCAGCAGCGGCACGTGGAACTTCTGAGTCTCGTTAGTGATGGTGAAGACAACCTGCGGAGAGGCAGTGAGGGGCCCGGGCGGCCGTGGGCTCTGGGCAGAAGCCCCCCTGGGACCCCCCTAGCCGGCACGGATTGGTCCTGATGGGTAGCCCACCGAGTCCACGGCCCAAGAGAGGCCATGGGCTGGGAGGGCCGCTCCAGGAGCAGCAGCCAGGCTGGGAGCCTGGCTCAGATGCACACCTCTCCACCCAGGGGGGCTGAGTCAGCTGGGCCCAGCCCCCGCAGGCTGACCAGGGCCGCCAAGGGCAGGTGCGCCTTGTAAAGCCCAGGCACACCCTGGGAGTGGTGGCGCCCGGGGCTGAGTCACGGCCTCACCTCCACGTACGGGTAGAAGCTCTCCTGGCCCCTCTGGCTCCAGTAGCCCTGGGTGTCGAAGCACAGCTTGTAGGTGCCTGCCTTCAGCTGGCCCGCAGCCAGAAGCCCCGGGCAGCGGCCGTCAGGGTCGGTGTGGCTGAGGAGAGGGGGCTGGTGGGCGCAGGCCCTGCCTCCCAGCACCCTGGGCCTGGGGAGAGCGGCAGGGTGGCCTGGGCCATGCTTCCCTTGGAACGTTAGAGAAAGCGTAACACAGGCAGGCAGGAGGCAAGGCTCCCGCCATCATCCCCGTTAGCAGGAACTGCTTTACATTTGTTCCGCTTCTCTATGCACATGGATCTGTTGATTTACAAATTACTTTTAACATGGACAGGGTCACATCACCCACACTATTTTATAACCTGCGGTTTTTGCCCCTAGTTGTGGGTGGCTTGTGGTCAGTGGTCAGCAGCTGCCCAAACTGCCCAGACGTGGCATTTTCCACATGATGTGCCCACAGCCGAGGGCCCAGGTCAGAGGCCCTGCCATGGGGGCCCGTGGATACAGGGGCAGGGGTGGACCTGGGACCCCCACTGGTCTTGGCCCTAGGGGCATGTGGCCTGTGGGCATGAGGATTGACCCCACATGGATGAGCTGGGGGGGCCCCCAGACCCTGCTTTTGTGAAGGGCTGAAAGGGAGGGGACATGAGAACACGGTCTGCACCGTGGGCTTGGTACCCCTGCAACAGCCCTGCTTGCAGAGGGGCCCACAGGGGAGCTCCCATCTGCAGGACAGGGGCCAGCATGACCTTGGGCAGACCCTCATCTGGGGCGCTGGGAGGCTGGGGGGGCGCTGGGAGGCTGGGGGCGCTGGGAGGCTGGGGCGCTGGGGGTGCTGGGAGGCTGGGAGGCTGGGGCGCTGGGGGTGCTGGGGCACTGGGAGGCTGGGGGCGCTGGGAGGCTGGGGGGCTGGGAGGCTGGGACGCTGGGAGGCTGGGGGTGCTGGGGCACTGGGAGGCTGGGGCGCTGGGGGTGCTGGGGCACTGGGAGGCTGGGGCACTGGGAGGCTGGGGGCACTGGGAGGCTGGGGCTGGGGCTTGGGCAAGTGGGGGAGAGAAGGCTGAGCTCCAGGCATGGGTGGGCCTTGGGAGGGGGGTTCTGCTGGCACTGGAGCTGCCTTGTTGCTTGGTGCCTCAGTCTCCCTATCTGTAAAGGTGGGTCAGGCCCTCGACCTCATCAGGGTGTAAAAATAAAGGACAGGGATAAAGTGCAGGTACCTTTTAAATCCCACTCAGGTCTAACTGGCCCAGCCCCTCACAGGCCCCCGGCTCCTACCCAGCCCAGCTACTGCTCCCACAGGAGCGGGGAGGCGATTAGAATCCAGGCAGTGGCCCTGAGGCGGGATTCGAGGTGGGGGTCAGCTAGGGAACAGGGGTCAGGGGAGGGGGATCAGGCATTGGCTAAGGGAGGGGATCAGAGGTCGGCTAATGAAGGGGGTGGGGGTGCTAGGGGAATGGGGGAGAGGGTTATCTAGGGTCAGGGGTTTAGCTAGGAGAAGGGGTTAGGTGGGGGCAGGGAAGGTGGCTGGAGGAAGGAGGATAGTGGGGGAGGGGTCAGGGGGCAGCCCCTCCGGCTTGCCTTGGCTGTCCTCTGCTGGCCCCAGAGCTGGGACACGGGACTCTTGTCCTGCCTGGGCCGCCCTACCTCTTCCTCAGCTCAGTCCATTGATGGCCATGCTCCTCCAGCCGGGAGAGACGGAGGCAGAGGCCCTGGGCCGGCAGCCCCGAGGCCGTGTCCAGCACATGTGTGGTCAGTGGGCTGTTCACAGGCTCCATGCCGCAGCTCTGGGCCAAGAGAGGCAGAACGGTGAGCGGACTGGCAGGCTCAGCCCCGGGGTAGGGACCTTGCCCCCTGAACTTTGCCCCTGGGGATGACCAGTGCGGAGTCAGCCCGCAGCGCTGCTAGTTGTGTTAATACTGAAACAGACACCCGGTTGGGATCACCCCACACCCCAACCCTGAGGGGGGACCCTGGCCCCCTCCATTCAGGAGAGGCTGAAGCCCACCGCCCTGCACAGAGGCCCCCTCCACAGGACAGAGGTCCTGTTCTCCAACCCCCCCATCCCGTTTCCCCAGCAGCTGGAGCCTCCCCCATCCCCGCAGACAGACACCCCCCAGGGCCGGGGACAGGGAACCGCCGGACAGCCCATACCTGGGAGCTCCCCAGATGCAGCTGCAGCACGCGCAGTCTCTGGGTTACCCCCGAACCCATGTCCGGCCGCCGCCACAGCTGCCCGGGACCGGGCCCCTCCCTGTGACCCCGGCGCCTCTTGGCCGCCGGCCCGCAAGGCGGGGGAGGGGGGAGGGACGGGAAGGGGAGGTGATCTCTCAGTCCCGCCCCGAAGTCTGCACAGTGGTGCGGCCCCTACCTCGGCGCCCACCAGGAGGGGCCTGAGGGTCTTTGCCCAGAAGGGGGGCGCTCGAGGGACGGACCCGGTGCACAGAACTGCGGGGCCGCGCGAGGCTCCTCCCGGGCCGGAAGTTGAGCCGCGACCTGCGGGGGCGGGAGGAGGCGCGGTCAGGCCCAGCTTTGGGGCGGGATGGGGGAGGGGGGTAAAGAGCTTGGGCTGAGGAGGTGGGGTCCGCGGGGGAGGTGGGGTCCGCGGGGAGGTGGGGGGCGGGGAGGTGGGGTCCGCGGGGAGGTGGGGTCCGCGGGGAGGTGGGGGGCGGGGAGGTGGGGGGCGGGAAGGTGGGGTCCGCGGGGGAGGTGAGGTCCGCGGGGGAGGTGGGGGGCGGGGAGGTGGGGGGCGGGGAGGTGAGGTCCGCGGGGGAGGTGGGGGGCGGGGAGGTGAGGTCCGCGGGGAGGTGGGGGGCGGGAAGGTGGGGTCCGTGGGGCAGGTGGGGTCCGCGGGAGAGGTGTAGGGAGGGGAGGAGAGGTGGGGCGCAGAGGGCCCAGGCGGGGTTCGCGGGGAGGGGGCGCCACTGGAGGCCGCTTATGCATGGGCCAGGTAAGACCTCGATTCTGATTGCCTCGCCTTGCCTCAATTTCTCCATCTGTAAAATGCCCGCGGTAACGACTCCCAGTTGTTGAGAGGCATTAGGCTAAACTGCTGTTCCCGGCCCCTCTGACCTGTCCTTGCTGCGCCCCCCTTCCGTGCTGAGCTGTCCTGTGCTCGCACATGGACCATACCAGGGCTATTGCTGAATAAAACGTGGTGCTGGCTGCGCGGCCTCCATGGAGGAGGCACCCCACCTGCCCGCTTGCACACTTACATATGGTTCCCTCCAGGTCATGATTCACTCATTTTATCTCTGCACCAGCTTACCTTGTGGTTATTGTCATTATTAGCCCATCTACCAGGGCAGAAAACTGAGGTCGTGATAGAATGGTCTGCAGAAGGAGAGTGAGCAGCTGCACCAGCAGCCCCCCTGACATAGGAGGGAATGGATGGGTGGGGCTGGAAGGGAAACTTATTTTTGCTTTTTAGCCTTTTGTACTCTTAAAATTGTTTTAAAAGATAGGCTTGAATCATCTTTTTAAGGGTCTCAAATGTCGTAAGTAAACTCACCTTTTTCAGGGCTGGGCCCCTTTAATCCCCAGAAGGGTCCCATTGGGTGGGGAGAAAGCGTGTAACCCAAGTGCTCAGGGTCTCCGGGGGCCCCTCCAGAACCCTCCATCCTGCTTAGGCTGTTCTCCCATGGTCAAGGTGCCTCTGGCTGGGGGGCGACTTTGGAGAGTGGACAGGGGAGGTGGCCTGTGGGAGAGCTGCTCCTGGGGGCGGGGTGCAGAGTGACTCCAGTGCAGGGAGTGGGGAGCTGTGGGACCAGGAGGGGCTGAGGCTGGGGAGGTGGGTAGGGCTGCTTGGGCTGTGAGCTAGAACAGGGCCTGCACATGCGAGGTGCTTAGTAAACATTTTTATGAATAAACAGGCGTGTTCCCAGGCAAGGAGAGGACCTGCAGTAGTGACAGAGGGGAAGAGGGAGAGAGGGGGAGGTAGAGAGAGAGAGACACAGAGAGGGAGAGAGAGAAAAGGAAAGGGGAGGAGGGAGAAGGGGGGGACACCCAGGGAGGCAGATGCTGCTGGCCTGCCCTGGTGATGCCCGGCCACACCCTGACCCTTCTCTAGAAGCCTCCTCGGGGCCACGCCCTTTGGGGGCCTGGGTGAGACTCATAGCTCATCCTGTGGCCTGGGCTTGAGGGCTCTGGGTTCTCAACTAGCAGGGCCCAGGGCTTCCGGTCAGGACAGAGCCCCCCAGGACCAGCCCAGCTCCTCTTTGGTTTCTGGAGTGAAGCTGCGACGGTGGCACAGGCTCTGCCCCAGCCGGCAGCACAGTCGGATGTCCAGGAGCTCTGGGAAGGGGCTCCATAGGCCCTGCTCGTGCCCTCATGCCTGGGCTGGGTCTTGGGCAGCCGGGAGGCCCTGCCGCCACGGAGGTGGGTGAGTTCAGAGAGGGGGACGGTCCGCCAGGGCCCAAAGCAGCTGTGACCAAGCCACAGGCTCACGAGGGGACCTGCCCCTGCAGTAAATGAGTGTCCGAGGGCTGGGGCAGCCAGGCTCCAAGGGTCAGGGGGGCACCCACGACACCCCGGGCTTGTAGCGCCTCTCCACGCCCCAGAGAGGCAGATCCCAGGTAGGTTCAGACCATCCCCTCCGCGGGACTGGCCAGGGCAGGGAGGTGTGGTGGTGGGGTTCCCGTGTGAGCGTGGCCAGGTGATGGCCCAGGTGTCTGCTCAGGCGAGCTCTGGCCTGATGTGGTCCCGAGGACATTTCCCCACAGGCTGATGACCTGGAGGGCTGGGATGTAAATCACCGGTGAGCGGCTGTGCCTGTGGCTGAGCACATCCGCCGTCCCTTGGGCACGTCTGCCATGAGATGGGCCCATCCGTTGAAGGTTTTAAGGGGGAGGAGAGACCCTTTCACAGCTTCTCCGGCCGGCGGGCCCCATGGAGCTCGTGAGACCCTTCCCTGGAGTCGCCAGCCTCACGGCCTGCCCCACGGGCTCCGACTCATCCGCCCCCGTGCTGCAGGAGACACAGCGTGTTCAGGGTGCACCCCCAGGGGGTCTGCTCCCTGCCACAGGCTCGTCCTAGGCAGGTTAGGTCAGGGCCTGTGCGGCTGCCTGGGCCCCCGGTGGCCCGGTGCCTCTCTGGTCGGCCACTCCTGGCCTGGCTGGTGTCGATGTCTCCCTAGAAGGGACGTTTTGACCATGCGCTGGGCCCTCCTAATCCCTGACCCCATGGCCCAGCGCAGAGGCGAGCCCAGTGGAGGAGCCCGTGTCCAGCCGTGGCTAACGTGTGGCCCTGGGGGGTGGGCGAGGGCTGTGAGCTGTGTGGTATGGGGCTCCTGCAAGGACTGGCCAGGCTGGCCGCTGAGGTCCGTGAGGATGGCAGCTCATGCCTCCATCGAGGGCACCACTCCTTAACTTCTCTATATGACCTGCAATAAAAGAACACACAAATACCAAATTGTAATACCTACTTGTACTCAGCCATTATTACCAAAGGGATGTAGTTTTTATGTTAAGCATATATATGACAATGCAAATTAAAATAAAAACTTGTTAGAACAGAAAACTTTGCATTATTAACAATAGAAAAGAGGTGGTTTTCTTTTCTTTCTTTCTTTTTTTTAAACACGTCTGAGTCTGGCAGCAAGTTGTATTATGCATTTAAAGCAATATGTGCCTTGAAAGCTTATATTTTCACTCTGTGCATGCTACCCGAATCAAAGCCTAGACACATGAAAAAATATAAACACCTGGTCTGCAAGAATCTCCCCTTCCTTCTGGAAGCTCACAGTGTGAGTGAACTGAAGTAGCCAAACTAGTGACTTCAGTGATGGCATTTTTACAGTGATTTTCCCCCAGTACACTGAATGCTCTTAATTTTCTCTAAAAGAGAAGCAGTGAAAACAAACCCTTGAGGGTTCCATTTTCACTTCATATTCTCCAAGTAGTAAAATAGCAGCTCTGCAGGTTGATGCAAAAGAATTTCAGTTTCTTTCTTTTAGTTTTCAATCATACTATCACCTGAATTTACCTGGACTTCAAAAACATTTTTTTTAGTGCCAAATATTTCAGAAATTTAATTAAGCACTGCATACATGGAATTAGCTATTATCTTCCAAAAATATTTATTTTGTTTGTTTATCTTACCTTCACTGAAGTTTTTTTTTTTTTTTTTTGGCTGGATATGAAAAACAAGATTAAGTGACTAATGTTGGCTTTATTTCTTTATAAACAAAAACTTGGGTCTTCATTCAATACTACTGCAGCATTTTCATAATAAACTCATGGAAGGCATGTGAAGAAACATCCACTGAATACGTAGGCTTCTACCAGGGAAATGATATTTTGAGGTTAGACTCTACCAAAATGTACTATGGCATTACATGCACTCAATTTGTTTTCTTTTTTTCAAGTTTGTCAGTTCTTTTCTTCTATTATTTCTTCTAGCAGAGGATAGTATTTAACTCAAAGTAAGGCCTAGAGACCATTTACAGCTGCACACAATGTAATGAGGGATATATCTCTCAAGGGCTGATAAAAACGGAACTCATGGCAGTCAACTGGAATCACATTCGGTCATGTGGTAGTTAGGTTCAGGTGTCAACTTGGCCAGGTAAAGGTGCCTAGTTCTATTGCTGTGGACATGAGCCAATGGTACATAAACCTCATTTGTTGCTGATTACATCTGCAGTCGGCTAGGAGGCGTGCCTGCTGCAATGAATGGTGTTGACTTTATTGACTGGTGTTTAAGTGAGATAGCGCAACGCAGCACAGCCCAAGCAGCTCAGCATACCTCATCTCAGCACTCGCAGCTCAGCCCAGGCCTTTGGAGATGCAGAAAGGAATCACCCCGGGGAAGGTTGTTGGAACCCAAAGGCCTGGAGAGAAGGCCAGCAGAGATCGCCTTGTGTCTTCCCGCGTGAGAAAGAACCTCAGTTGAAAGTTAACTGAGCTGCCTTTCCTCTGAAAAACTAATGAAATAAATCCCCTTTTATTAAAAACCAGTCCGTCTCTGGTGTGTTGCATTCCGGCAGCTAGCAAACTAGAACGGGTCACATCCAAATAGTCTCAAAAACCCTTTGCTGATATACGTTTCCTTCTTCTCAACTGATTTTTATATTATTAAAATGATAAATCAGATTGCAAAGTTGTTGTAGAGTTGTATTTTAGGGGATTACTGTGTTCAAATTAATATATTTTAATTTACAAAATATCTTGACAATGTCCTTTCTATAAACATGATTGGCAAAATTAAAAAGACACAAAAGGAGGGTAGTAAGAAATGTTTTCTTTTGACTATCAATGAAGAGTAGCAAACCAATTATCCCTCATGCAGCAGGAAAAAAATGTTCAGTAACCATGCACAACCTGAGCAAAAAAATTTTTCTCCAGAAAGTTCCTGAGGCTTAAGGAAATGAGTCTCCTAGTCACATGCATCATGTAAAATGAAATGTAAAGCAGTATATACATGTTTGGTTTTAACAGTGGACACATATGGAAAAAAAAGTGAAAATTAAAAACACCTTTATAAACAATCAATTTCACCTATAACCTCAACATTTTTAACCATTTTGTGGGGTAAAATGTCCAGTAAAATGTGAAATGCAGCACATGCAATCATGTAGTCGAAAACTTTATGATAATTTACTGCAAATTGCATTTGACTGTTCACCACGGCATTGAGAACTGTCCCCTTGTTGGTTCATAGTCCTTGAACCCCAAATTTAAGATATCAGTAAAATGATCTGGATAAAACGTTTATAGCTGTGCTCGACCCGCCAGCACTCCACTCCCTACTAGCTGAGCCGAGCTGGACATCGCTTTACCCTGGCCTATCGTGGGACATCCTCAGGCGGGCAGCTGGCAGTGGAGCCCCTGGCAAAGAAAAGCTTACCACTCCTTTGATTTTTTTTTATTAATTAAAGAAAAAAAGAAATTAACACAACATTTAGAAATCATTCCATTCTACATATGCAATCAGTAATTCTTAAGATCATCACATAGATGCATGATCATCATTTCTTAGTACATTTGCATCGATTTAGGAAAAGAACTAGCAAAACAACAGAAAAAGATATAGAATGTTAATATAGCTAAAAAAATAAAAATAATAATAATAGTAAAAAAAGGAAAAAGAAAAAAGACAAACAAACAAACAGACAAGCAATAAAAAAAAACCCTATAGCTCAGATGCAGCTTCATTCAGTGTTTTAACATGATTACTTTATAATTAGGTATTATTGTGCTGTCCATTATTGAGTTTTTGTATCTAGTCCTGTTGCACAGTCTGTATCCCATCAGCTCCAATCACCTATTATCTTACACTGTTTCTAACTCCTGCTGGACTCTGTTACCAATGACATATTCCAAGTTTATTCTCGAATGTCGGTTCACATCAGTGGGACCATACAGTATTTGTCCTTTAGTTTTTGGCTAGACTCACTCAGCATAATGTTCTCTAGGTCCATCCATGTTATTACATGCTTCATAAGTTTATTCTGTCTTAAAGCTGCATAATATTCCATCGTATGTATATACCACAGTTTGTTTAGCCACTCGTCTGTTGATGGGCATTTTGGCTGTTTCCATCTCTTTGCAATTGTAAATATCGCTGCTATAAACATTGGTGTGCAAATGTCCGTTTGTGTCTTTGCCCTTAAGTCCTTTGAGTAGATACCTAGCAATGGTATTGCTGGGTCGTATGGCAATTCTATATTCAGTTTTTTGAGGAACGGCCAAACTGCCTTCCACAGTGGTTGCACCATTTGACATTCCCACCAACAGTGAATAAGTGTGCCTCTTTCTCCGCATCCTCTCCAGCACTTGTCATTTTCTGTTTTGTTGATAACGGCCATTCTGGTGCGTGTGAGATGATATCTCATTGTGGTTTTGATTTGCATTTCTCTAATGGCCAGGGACATTGAGCATCTCTTCATGTGCCTTTTGGCCATTTGTATTTCCTCTTCTGAGAGGTGTCTGTTCAAGTCTTTTTCCCATTTTGTAATTGAGTTGGCTGTCTTTTTGTTGTTGAGTTGAACAATCTCTTTATAAATTCTGGATACTAGACCTTTATCTGATATGTCGTTTCCAAATATTGTCTCCCATTGTGTAGGCTGTCTTTCTACTTTCTTGATGAAGTTCTTTGATGTACAAAAGTGTTTAATTTTGAGGAGCTCCCATTTCTTTCTTTCTTTCTTCAGTGCTCTTGCTTTAGGTTTAAGGTCCATAAAACCACCTCCAATTGTAAGTTTCATAAGATATCCCCCTACATTTTCCTCTAACTGTTTTATGGTCTTAGACCTAATGTTTAGATCTTTGATCCATTTTGAGTTAACTTTTGTGTAGGGTGTGAGATACGGGTCCTCTTTCATTCTTTTGCATATGGATATCCAGTTCTCTAGGCACCATTTATTGAAGAGACTGTTCTGTCCCAGGTGAATTGGCTTGACTGTCTTATCAAAGATCAAATGTCCATAGATGAGAGGGTCTATATCTGAGCACTGTATTCGATTCCATTGGTCGATATATCTATGTTTATGCCAATACCATGCTGTTTTGACAACTGTGGCTTCATAATATGCCTTAAAGTCAGGCAGCGTGAGACTTCCAGCTTCGTTTTTTTTCCTCAAGATACTTTTAACAATTCGGGGCACCCTGCCCTTCCAGATAAATTTGCTTATTGGTTTTTCTATTTCTGAAAAATAAGTTGTTGGGATTTTGATTGGTATTGCATTGAATCTGTAAATCAATTTAGGTAGGATTGACATCTTAACTATATTTAGTCTTCCAATCCATGAACACAGTATGCCCTCCCATCTATTTAGGTCTTCTGTGATTTCTTTTAACAGTTTTTTGTAGTTTTCTTTGTATAAGCTTTTTTTTAACATGGGCAGGCACCGGGAATCGAACCCGGGTCCTCGGGCATGGCAGGCATGTATAAGCTTTTTGTCTCTTTAGTTAAATTTATTCCTAGGTATTTTATTCTTTTAGTTGCAATTGTAAATGGAATTCATTTCTTGATTTCCCCCTCAGCTTGTTCATTGCTGGTGTATAGAAATGCTACAGATTTTTGAATGTTGATCTTTTAACCTGCTACTTTGCTGTACTCATTTATTAGCTCTAGTAGTTTTGTTGTGGATTTTTCCAGGTTTTCGATGTATAGTAACATATCGTCTGCAAACAGTGATAGTTTTACTTCTTCCTTTCCAATTTTGATGCTTTGTATTTCTTTTTCTTGTCTAATTGCTCTGGCTAGAACTTCCAACACAGTGTTGAATAATAGTGGTGATAATGGACATCCTTGTCTTGTTCCTGATCTTAGGGGGAAAGTTTTCAATTTTTCCCCATTGAGGATGATATTAGCTGTGGGTTTTTCATATATTCCCTCTATCATTTTAAGGAAGTTCCCTTGTATTCCTATCTTTTGAAGTGTTTTCAACAGGAAAGGATGTTGAATCTTGTCAAATGCCTTCTCTTCATCAATTGAGATGATCATGTGATTTTTCTGCTTTGGTTTGTTGATATGGTGTATTACATTATTGATTTTCTTATGTTGAACCATCCTTACATACCTGGGATGAATCCTACTTGGTCATGATGTATAATTCTTTTAAGGTGTTGTTGGATTCGATTTGCTAGAATTTTGTTGAGGATTTTTGCATCTATATTCATTAGAGAGATTGGTCTGTAGTTTTCTTTTTTTGTAATATCTTTGCCTGGTTTTGGTATGAGGGTGATGTTGGCTTCGTAGAATGAATTAGGTAGCTTTCCCTCCACTTCGATTTTTTTGAAGAGTTTGAGGAGAGTTGGTACTAATTCTTTCTGGAATGTTTGATAGAATTCACATGTGAAGCCGTCTGGCCCTGGACTTTTCTTTTTAGGAAGCTTTTGAATGACTGATTCAATTTCTTTACTTGTGATTGGTTTGTTGATGTCATCTATTTCTTCTTGAGTCAGAGTTGGTTGTTCATGCCTTTCCAGGAACCCGTCCATTTCATCTATATTGTTGTATTTATTAGCATAAAGTTGTTCATAGTATCCTGTTATTACTTCCTTTATTTCTGTGAGGTCAGTGGTTATGTCTCCTCTTCCATTTCTGATCTTATTTATTTGCATCCTATCTCTTCTTCTTTTTGTCAATCTTGATAAGGGCCCATCAATCTTATTGATTTTCTCATAGAACCAACTTCTGGTCTTATTGATTTTCTCTATTGTTTTCATGTTTTCAATTTCATTTATTTCTGTTCTAATCTTTGTTATTTCTTTCCTTTTGCTTGCTTTGGGATTAGTTTGCTGTTCTTTCTCCAGTTCTTCCAAGTGGACAGTTAATTCCTGCATTTTTGCCTTTTCTTCTTTTCTGATATAGGCATTTAGGGCAATAAATTTCCCTCTTAGCACTGCCTTTGCTGCATCCCATAGGTTTTGATATGTTGTGTTTTCATTTTCATTCGCCTCGAGATATTTACTAATTTCTCTTGCAATTTGTTCCTTGACCCACTCGTTGTTTAAGAGTGTGTTGTTGAGCCTCCACGTATTTGTGAATTTTCTGGCACTCCGCCTATTATTGATTTCCAACTTCATTCCTTTATGATCCGAGAAAGTGTTGTGTATGATTTCAATCTTTTTAAATTTGTTAAGACTTGCTTTGTGACCCAGCATATGGTCTATCTTTGAGAATGATCCATGAGCACTTGAGAAAAAGGTGTATCCTGCTGTTGTGGGATGTAATGTCCTATAAATGTCTGTCAAGTCTAGCTCATTTATTGTAATATTCAAATTCTCTATTTCTTTATTGATCCTCTGTCTAGATGTTCTGTCCATTGATGAGAGTGGTGAATTGAAGTCTCCAACTATTATGGTATATGTGTCTATTTCCCTTTTCAGTGTTTGCAGTGTATTCCTCACGTATTTTGGGGCATTCTGGTTTGGTGCATAAATATTTATGATTGCTATGTCTTCTTGTTTAATTGTTCCTTTTATTAGTAGATAGTGTCCTTCTTTGTCTCTTTTAACTGTTTTACATTTGAAGTCTAATTTGTTGGATATTAGTATAGCTACTCCTGCTCTTTTCTGGTTGTTATTTGCATGAAATATCTTTTCCCAACCTTTCACTTTCAACCTATGTTTATCTTTCGGTCTAAGATGTGTTTCCTGTAGACAGCATATAGAAGGATCCTGTTTTTTTATTCCATTCTGCCAGTCTATGTCTTTTGATTGGGGAATTCAGTCCATTAACATTTAGTGTTATTACTGTTTGGATAATATTTTCCTCTACCATTTTGCCTTTTGTATTATATATATCATATCTGACTCTCCTTCTTTCTACACTCTTCTCCATACCTCTCTCTTCTGTCTTTTTGTATCTGACTCTAGTGCTCCCTTTAGTATTTCTTGCAGAGCTGGTCTCTTGGTCACAAATTCTCTCAGTGACTTTTTGTCTGAAAATGTTTTAATTTCTCCCTCATTTTTGAAGGAAAATTTTGCTGGATATGGAAGTCTTGGTTGGCAGTTTTTCTCTTTTAGTAATTTAAATATGTCATCCCACTGTCTTCTAGCTTCCATGGTTTCTGCTGAGAAATCTACACATAGTCTTATTGGGTTTCCCTTGTATGTGATGGATTGTTTTTCTCTTGCTGCCTTCAAGATCCTCTCTTTCTCTTTGACCTCTGACATTCTAACTAGTAAGTGTCTTGGAGAATGCCTATATGGGTCTATTCTCTTTAGGGTGCACTGCACTTCTTGGATCTGTAATTTTAGGTCTTTCATAAGAGTTGGGAAATTTTCAGTGATAATTTCTTCCATTAGTTTTTCTCCTCCTTTTCCCTTCTCTTCTCCTTCTGGGACACCCACAACACGTATATTTGTGTGCTTCATATTATCATTCAGTTCCCTGATCCCCTGCTCAAATTTTTCCATTCTTTTCCCTATAGTTTCTGTTTCTTTTTGGAATTCAGATGTTCCTTCCTTCAGTTCACTAATTCTATCTTCTGTCTCTTTAAATCTACCATTGTAGGTATCCATTGTTTTTTCCATCTTTTCTACTTTGTCCTTCAATCCCATAAGTTCTGTGATTTGTTTTTTCAGATTTTCTATTTCTTCTTTTTGTTCATCCCATGTCTTCTTCATGTCCTCCCTCAATTTATTGATTTGGTTTTTGAAGAGGTTTTCCATTTCTGTTCGTATATTCAGAATTAGTTGTCTCAGCTCCTGTATCTGATTTGAGCTATTGGTTTGTTCCTTTGACTGGGCCATATCTTCAATTTTCCTAGTGTGATCCATTATTTTCTGCTGGCGTCTGGGCATTTAATCAGATTTCCCTGGGTGTGGGACCCAGCAGGTTGAAAGATTTTCCTGTGAAATCTCTGGGCTCTGTTTTTCTTTTCCTGCCCAGTATGTGGCGCTCGTGGCGCTCGTCTGTCTGCGGTTCCCACCAGTAAAAGATGCTGTGGCTCCTTTAACTTTGGGAAACTCTTGCTGTGGGGGAGGGTCACCAGCCAAAGCGGCTTGGGGAGTTCCGGTTCAAATCTCCCAGCCGGCCCGTGAATCTGCATGTGTGTGTGGGGGCGCCAGCCTCTCCGGCTTGGGGGACCTCCTATCCAATTCTCCCAGCTGGCCAGAGAGGCTGCGCGTTGGAGGGGTGCCGGTCGCCGCGGCTTGAGGGGACCGCCTGTCCAATTCTTCCAGCCGGCCCGGGAAGGAGGGAGGGTGGGACTCCGGCCGCCAGCTGCCCCGGCCCGGGGAAGCACACGCCCCTCGGGTATCTCACTGCAGCGGATTCTCCCTGCCGGTTCAGCCGTTCCATAATGGGGTACGCTGTCTTTTTGGTCTCTGTCATGGCTCCAGGAACTGTTCTGTACCGTTTCTATTTCTTTAGTAGCTGTTCTGGAGGAGGAACTAAGACCTGCGCGTCTTACTAAGCCGCCATCTTCTCCGGAAGTCTCCAGATGGCTTGTTTTTACTCCACAATGTCTGGGACCTCAGCATCTCCTGGCCCCGTGGTCTTCTGGTGGGTGGGTGCCATCGCCTGCGCAGAGGGTCTCAAAGCTCCGCCCACCCAATGCTCCTCTCCATTCGTTTTTATGACTGGCTAATATTCCATTGTGTGGCTGTAACATTTTGCCCAGCCATGTCTGTGTTGAGGGGCACTTGGGCTGTTTCTATTTTTTTGCTGCTTTGAATAATACTAATGAATGTTTGCGTATAAGTTTTTGTATAGACATAAGTTTTCATTTCTTTTGGGTATATACCTAGGAGCAGAATTGCTGGTTCTGTTTTTCCAAAGCAGATGATCTATTTTCCAGCTCCACCAGCAATGTATGAGGGTTCCAATATCTCCACATACTCCAACACCTAGTATTGTTCATCTTTTTAATAGTAGCCATCCTAGTGGTATGAAATGGTAGCTTGTGGTTTTTATTTGCATTTCCCTAATGACTAATGATGTTGAACATCTCTTCACATGTCTACATGTCTCCTGGCCATTAGTATTTCTTCCCTGGAGAAATGTCTAGTCAATCCTTTGCCTGTTTTTTAGTTGGGTGATTTGCCTTTTTGTTGTTCAGTTCTATGTTCTGAATACTGGGTTCTTGCCCAAAATATGATATGCAACTATTTTTCCCATTCTGTTAGTTACCTTTTTTTTTCTTCGTAGTGTCCTTTGAAGCACTAAAGTTTTACATTTTGATGAAGCCCCATTTACTTTTTCTTTGATTGATTCTGCTTTAGGTGTCATATCTGAGAAACCATTACCTAATTCAAGGTCAGCAAGATTTACTTATATATATATATATATATATATATATATATATATATATATATATATATATATATATATATATTTAACTTTTTTTATTGTGTAGTATAACATATTGTTCTAGTTTGCTAGCTGCCAGAATGCAATATACCAGGAACAGGATGGCTTTTCAAAAGGGGAATTTAATAAGTTGCTTGGTTATAGTTCTAAGGCTGAGGCAATGTCCCAATTAAAGCAAGCCTATAGAAATGTCCAATCAAAGGCATCCAGGGAACGATATCTTGGTTCAAGAAGGCCAATGAAGTTCAAGGTTTCTCCTCAAGTGAGAAGACACATGGCAAATATAGTCAGGGCTTCTCTCTCAGCTGAAAGGGCACATGGCCAACATGGCATCATCTGCTAGCTTCTTCTTTTGGTTTCCTGTTTCCTGAAGCTCCCCAGGAGACATTTTCCTTCTTCATCTCCAGAGGTCGCTGTCTGTAGACTCTCTGCTTTGTGGTGCTGCAGCATTCTCTGCTCTCTCCAAATCTTCTTCATTCTCCAAAATGTTTCCTCTTTTATAGGACGTATCACAGCACTCTTCAACAAGTGGTTCCAGGACAGATCCCAGAGTTTGTCATGGGCTGCCCTGCAATCCTCTCATATTTTTCCTTCTAGCTGCCCCAGAATATAGGAGGCTAGAGGGCTTAAATACATTCTATCATCATAGTCAACTTTTTTCTTTCTTCTTTTTTGTGACCAATAACATACATGCAAAAAAAGCTATAAATTTCAAAGCACAGCACCACAATTAGTTGTAGAACATATTTCAGACTTTGACATGTGCTACAGTTTCACAATTTTAGGTTTTTACTTCTAGCTGCTCTAAAATATTGGAGACTAAAGGACATATCAATTTAATGATTCAGACTTTATAATTGTTTGAGTCCTATCTTCTCTGTATAATTCCACCATCACCTTTAATCTTTCCCTACCTTCCTTTGGGGTTGTTTGGGCTATGGCAATTCTAAATTTTTGCTATTGAAAGGGTCTGACACTAATATGGGGTAGGGACATGGAATTATCTGATGTTCTGGAGAGGGTGAGCTAGATTTCAGGACTGATCTGGACCAGGGACCCATCTGGAGGTTGTAGGTTTCTGGAAAGTTATTCTGGTACATGGAACCCTTGTGGAATTTTATTTATTGCTCTAGATGTTCTTTAGGATTGACTGGAATGGTCCTGGTTAGGGGTTGGCAGGTTATGATAGGTAGCAAGGTCTACCTGAAGCTTGCATAAGAGCAACCTCCAGAGTAGCCTCTTGACTCTATTTGAACTCTCTCTGCCACTGATACTTTATTAATTACACTTCTTTCCCCCTTTTGGTCAGGATGCAGTTATTGATCCCACGGTGCCAGGTCTGAATTCATCCTTGAGAGTCCTCTTCCACATCGCCTGAGAGACTTTCGCCCCTGGATGTCATATCCCATGTAGGAGGGAGGGCAATGATTTCACTTGCAGAGTTGGGCTTAGAGAGATTGAGGCCACATCTGAGCAAGAGTAGAGGTCCTCCAGAAGTAACTCTTAGACATGCCTGTAGGTAGTCTAAGCTTCTCTGCTACCTACATAAGCTTCACAAGAGTAAGCCTCATGATCAAGGGCATGACCTATTGATTTAAGTGTCCCTAAAGTCTGACACAATATTGGGGGATTCCCTAATGGTAAGGTTTAATAGTTCCATAATCTTTCTCCTCTCCTTCAGGGGACTTTGCCAATACTTTTTGATTATCTGCTTAATATACTCTAAGATGTTTTGAGGCATAACAATAATCTATACAGGATTAAAGAACCTCTTTCTTATTCTGTGTTTCCTGTGTTTCAGTTTTTCAAATGAGCGATACAGATAGGTTGAATTAAATTATGCACGACAGAGAATTTCAGTTTCAGATAAAATAAACCTTTCTTCCATTGGTCTCAAAGAGTATGTGTGGTTCTAAAATATAGACACTGTCTTCCTTACCCCTGTGTTCTGAATTACTTTAACCCCAACCTGTTTGGCTTTGTTCTTATCTCTACATATCAGGTTATACATATAAAACAGCCTCTCAAAATCCAGAAATAATAATCACCATTCCGGACTTAATGTGTCTGCTCTAAAAGCTTACAATATAGGCTCTTGTTTTCTTATAAACATTTTCTAAAGGTGACCGTACCATTGTTGTCCTTTTGTTTCTGGCTTATTTTGTCTCACCAAATGTCCCACATGTTCATTCACATCATCGCATGCCTCAAACACTGTTCCTTTTTTGTAGTAACACAGCCTTCGTTCATAAGTATACACCATAATTCGTGAAACTACTTCTTCATCAATGCATCCTTCAGCCACCTGCATTCATCGGGCATCATGTATAGTGCCCAAAGTCCAGAGTACATCAACATTCTCAATTTTAGGTACTTTCATTGTTCCCAAGAGACAGAAAACCAATAAACGCACCCTCACCAAATAGGAAATCTAAACCTCCTCTTAACTCTTGTCCCTCACCCCATTATTTACCTCTACTGTTGCTGTGATAGCACTGATAGTTTCCTTTCGATCATAGCTCATAGTATGCAATAACAGTTTCCCCCCATACCATGGACTTAAACACTTTTATACAAGAATCATATTTTTGAAGTAATCCTTACGAGAACTCATTCATATTTCTAACGTGAGTCAGTGGGACACGTAGGTCTATACAACCCCTTTCAATCTTGTTCATCTTCAATATGGCAATATTACTTCTAGACCCACTAGAGAATCACCTCCACTCCTATCTATTCCCTTACATTGGAGTTCAACCTCATTAGCTAATGGTTCACCCATCTCTAGCTTCTATGTATCTCTAAGTCCCCTATATTCTGTATTATAAGCCTAGAATTTTACCTCTATGCTAGTCATAAAAGTGGAATCACACAGTATCTGTCCTTTTCTGTCTGGAAAATTTTGCTCAGCATTATATCCTCAAAGCTCATCCATCTTGTAATGTGCTTCAGGATGTCATTTTGTCTTACTGTTGTATAATATTCCATCATATATATATACCACATTTTGTTGATCCACTCATCTGTTGATAGGCATTTGGTTTGTTTCCATCTTTTGACAATTCTGAATAATGCTGCTATGAACATCGGTGTGCAAATGTCCACTTGTGTCACTTTCTTTCAGCTCTTCTGGGTATACACCAAGCTGGGTCATAGGGCAACTCTGTATTTAGTTTCCTAAGGAACCACCAAACAGTCTTCCATAGTGGCTGCACCATTGTACATTCCCACCAGCTGTGCATAAGTGTCCCAGTTTCTCCATATCCTCTCCAACATTTATAGTTTCTTATTTGTTTAATAGTAGCCATTCTTATAGGTGTGAGGTGGTATCTCATTGCAGTCTTGATCTGCATTTTCCTTATAGCCAGTGAAAATGAGCATCTCTTCATGTGCTTTTGAGCCATGTATATTTGCTCTTCAGAAAAATGCCTATTCATATCTTAAGCCCATTTTATAATTGGATTGTTTTTTTCTTTTGTTGTTGAGTTGTACGATTTCTTTGTATATACAGGAAATCAAACCTTTGTCTGATATGTGATTTCCAAATGTTTTCTCCCATTGAGTTGGCTGCCACTTCACCTATTTGACAAAGTCTTTTGAGGTGCAGAAGCATTTGATTTTGAGGAGTTCTCATTTATCTAATTTTTCTTTTGTTGCTTGTGCTTTGGGTGTAAAGTTTAGGAAGCTACCTTCTATTACTAGGTCTTGAAGATGTTTCCCTACATTTTCTTCTAGAAGCTTTATGATGCTAGTTCTGATATTTAGGTGTTTGACCCACTTTGAGTTAATTTTTGTGTAAGGTGTAAGATAGGGGTCTTCTTTCATTCTCTTGGCTATTGATATCCACTTCTTCCATGCCCAATTATTGAAAAGACTATTTTGTCCCAGTTCAGAGGATTTAGGGGCCTCGTCAAAAATCAGTTGACCAAAGATTTGTTAGTCTATTTATTCACTCTTGATTTGATCCCATAGGTTGATGCTTCTGTCTCTGTGTCAGTATCATGCTGTTTTGACCACTGTGACTTTATAATAGGTTTTAAAGTCAGGGAATGTTAGTATTCCCACTTTGTTCATCTTTCTTAGGCTGCTTTTAGCTATTCGGGGTCTCTTTCCTTTCCAAATGAATTTGGTAGTTAGCTTTTCCAAATCTTCAAAGTAGGTTGTTGGAATTTTGATTGTACTGTGTTGACTCTAGATCAATTTGGGGGAGAATTGAAATTTTAACTATATTTAGACTTCCTATCCATGAGCAGGGAATGTCTTTCCACCTATTTAAGTCTCCATTGATTTCTTTTAAAAACGTTATGTGGTTTTCTGTGTACAAGTCCCTTATATCCCCAGTAAAGTTCATTCCTAAGTATTTGATTCTTTTAGTTGCTATTTTGAACAGAATTTTTCCTTTACTGACTCCTCAGCTAGGTCACCGCTTGTGCATAGAAATGTTACTGATTTTTGCACATTAATTTTGTATCTTGCCACCTTGCTTTTATT
Source organism: Tamandua tetradactyla (assembly GCF_023851605.1). Taxonomy (NCBI): domain Eukaryota; kingdom Metazoa; phylum Chordata; class Mammalia; order Pilosa; family Myrmecophagidae; genus Tamandua; species Tamandua tetradactyla. The sequence goes on from NC_135342.1 coordinate 84,138,951, forward strand.
TATTAGCTCAAGTAACTTTGCTGTGGATTTCATAGGATCTTCCAACTGTAGTATCATATAATCTGCAAATAATGAGAGTTTTACTTCTTCCTTTCCAATTTGTGTGCCTTTTATTTCTTTTTCCTGACTGACTGCTCTAGCTAGAACTTCTAGCATGATGTTGAATAATAGTGGTGACAGTGGGCATCCTTGTCTTGTCCCTAATCTTAGGGGGGAAGGCTTTCAGTCTCTCTCCATTGAGGGCGATGCTGGCTATCGGTTTTTCATATATTCCCTTTATCATATTGAGGTAGTTACCTTTGATTCCAATCTTTTGGAGGATTTTTGTCAGAAAAGGATGCTGAATTTTGTCGAATGCTTTTTCAGCATCAATCGAGATGATCATGTGATTTTTCCCTTTTGATTTGTTAATGTGCTATATTACATTAATTGATTTTCTTGTGTTGAAACATTCTTTCATTCCTGGTATAAACCCCACTTGGTCATGGTGTGTAATTCTTTTAATGTACTGTTAGATTCGATTTGCTAATATTTTCTTGAGAATTTTTGCATCTATGTTCATTGGGAGATTGGCCTGTAATTTTACTTTCTTATAGCATCTTTACCCAGTTTTGACATTAAAATGATATTAGCTTCATAAAATGAGTTAGGTAAAGTTCCCTTTTCCTCAATGTTTTGGAAAAGTTTGAGCAGGATTGGTATTAGTTCTTTCTGGAATGTTTAATAAAATTCCCCTGTGAAGCCATCTAGCTCTGGACTTTTCTTTGTAGGAAGATTTTTGATGACTGATTGGATCTCTTTACTTCTGATTGGTTTGTTGAGATTTTCTATTTCTTCCTCAGTCAGTGTAGCTTGTTTGTGTGTCTTCAGGAATTTGTCCATTTCATCTAAGTTGTCTAGTTTATTGGTGTATAGTTGTTCATAGTATCCTTTTATGATTTCTTTTATTTCTTCAGGGTCTGTGGTAATGCACCCTTTCTCATTTCTGATTTTGTTCATTTGCCACCTCTCTTTTTCTCTTTGTCAGTCTTGCTAGTGTCCCATCAATTTTATTGATTTTCTCAAAGAACCAACTTTTGATTTTATTGATTCTTTCTATTGCTTACCCATTCATTTATCTCCACTTTAATCTTTGTTATTTCTCTTCTCCTATTTGCTTTAAAATCAGTTTGCTTTTCTTTCTCAAGTTCCTCCAGGTGTGCTGTTAAGTCCTTGATTTTTGCTCTTTCTTGTTTTTTAATATAGGCATTTAGGGCAATAAATTTCCCTCTCAGCACAGCATTTGCCACATCCTGTAAGTTCTGATAAGTTATATTCTCATTTTCATTCATCTCCAGATACATACTGATTTCTCTAGCAATTTCGTCTTTGACCCATTGGTTGCTTAAGAGTGTGTTATTTAATCTCCATTTATTTGTGAATATTCTCGGTCTTTGGTGGTTATTGAGATCTAGCTTCATCTGATTGTGATCAGAGAAAGTTCTTTGAATAATTTCAATATTTTTAAATTTATAAAGGCTTGTTTTGTGCCCCAGTATATGATCTATCCTGGAGAATGTTCCATGAGCACTAGAGAAGAATATATAACCTTGTGCTTTGGGGTGCAATGCCCTATATATGTCTGTTAGGTCTAATTCATCTATCAAGTTATTTAACTTCTCTATTTCCTTGTTGATCTTTTGTCTGGTTGTTCTATCTATAGAGGAGAGTGGTGTATTGAAGTCTCTTACTATTATTGTTGAAGCATCTATTGCTCCCTTCAGTTTTGGCAAATTCTGTCTCATGTATTTTGGAGCTCCTTGATTGGGAGCATAAATATTTATGATTGTTATATCTTGGTGAATTGACCCTGTAATTAGTATATAGTGTCCTTCTTTATCTCTTATGATGTCTTTGCATTTAAAGTCTATTTTGTCTGATATTAGTATAGCTACTCTTGCTTTCTTTTGGTTATAACTTGTGTGGAACATCTTTTTCCATCCTTTCACTTTCAATCTATTTGTATCCTTGTGTTGAAGATGAGTCTCTTGTAAGCAGCATATAGCTAGATTATGTTTCTTAATCCATTCTGCTAATCTGTGTTTTTTAATTGGTAAGTTTAGTCCATTAACATTCAAAGTTATTACTGAAAAGGTGTTTCTTGATTCCATGATCTTATCTTTTTTATTTTATTTGTCAGATCTATATATTCCTTTCCATCATTCTCTTTGTACTATTTAAATTACCCTTAGTGGTACTCTTCAATTTTGTGCCCTCCTCCAGGCTTCCCTCTCCTGTCTTTTTTTTCAGCCAACAGAACTCCTTTGGTATTTCTTGTAGAGCCAGTCTCTTGCTGACAAATTCTTTCAGGACTTTTTTGTCTGTGAAAACTTTAATCTCTCCCTCAGTTTTGAAGGACAATTTGACTGGGTACAGAATTCTTGACTGGAAATCTTTCTCTTTCAGGATCTTGAATATATCATACCAGGGTGCTAGTTGAGTCTGAACTCAGTCTTATGTGGTTTTCCTTGTATGTCATAGATTGTTTTACTCTTGCTACTTTCAGGATTTTCTGCTTCTCTTCAACATTTGACAGACTGATTAGTATATGTCTTGGGGAAGGCCTATTTGGATTTATTATTTTTAGAGTTCTTTGGGCTTCTTTGACTTGTATATTTATGTCCTTTATGAGGGTTGGGAAGTTTTCCCCCATTATATCCTCAACTACTCTTCCTAGCCCTTTTCTCCTCTCTTCTCCTTCTGGGACACCAATGATTTTTATATTTGTGCACTTTGTTTTGTCCATCATTTCCATGAGTTCCCACTGAATTTTTCCCATATTTTTTGCCATTTACTGTTTTGGGTCTTTGATGTCAATTATCCGGTCCTCTATGTCACTTATTCTTTCTTCTGTCTCTTCAGACCTGGTGTTGTGTACCTCTAGTATGTTTTTTATTGGTCAACAGAGTCTTTAATCTCTGTGATTTCTTCTAGTTTTCTATTTATTCTTTCAAATTCCTCTTTGTGCTCTTCTAGTGTCTTCTTGATCTCCTTTATGTCATTTGCTATCCTACTTATTTTATTAAGTAGAGTTGTATGAATATCTTTGATTAATTGTTCTAATGTCTGTTTCTCTTGTGGTGTTTTAATTTGGTTATTAGGCAGGGATAATCTGTCTGCATCATAATATGCTCAGTGATTTTCTGCTGTCTTCATGGCTTCTAAATATCTTGATTGATTTACTTTGGGAGTTGATTTCTTTCAGTAGTCTAAGACCTTGTGTTGTACAGCAGGGAGCAGGACACGGGGTGGGCACTCAGGGCAGATGTGGGCATAGGTTGGAGATATTAAGCTGGTGCTTATGAACGTGGGCACCCAGTGGCCCGGGAGGATGTAGTTGTGCAGGTGCACCGGTCTGCGGGGGCATAACCCTGGTGTGTGCTGGTGTAAGGCATGGGACCCTTTGTGCGGATGCGTAGAGCTGTGGCAGCAGATCAGCACTACGCCTTCATTGATTGGGGGTAGATGTGACCTGGCTGCACAGGTAGGTACTTTCTCAGAGCTGGGAAGTGAGGCTGAGGGCTGTGCGCATGCCCGGTCCTAGGACTGCTGTAAAGTGCGGTTCCCAGAGCTGGATGATGTGATTGGGGGCCTGTGCGCATGCGTGGGCCTGGGAGTGCTGTAAATGGCTGCGCTGAGCTCAGCAGGGGCGAGGTGAGGCTGTGGGACACTATGGGAGGAGAGGTGGGGGTGGTATGGAGGTCAGTGCCCACAACCCTTTATGCACTGGCAACAGCCTGCAGGGTACAGGGAGGGGGAGGTAGTGCTCAGGAGGGGTGCAGGAGAGATGGGTTGGGCTGCACTTGGGGTGGGGGTGTGGGGCAGGGATGTGCACTGGGGCTGGTGGGTTGGGGGCACCTGGATCTTGGGGAATGGGACGGGTGACAGGGTTCAGGTGTGTGGGGTGTGGGGTGAGTCACGGGTCACGGGGCTGCGCTGGTGAGGGTAGTGCCCAAAGAACGCAGCCTGGTTGACTTCCTAGTCCCACGCTCCAGTCCATGAACTCCCGTGGGCTCCGTGCCAGGCTCCCGCTTTCTTCCTCCCAGTTCCTCCGCCTCCGCAACCAGGGATACCCCATGTGGTGCAGAAGCTCCCCCAGGGCAGCCGCACTCCTGAATTGCTGCCTCGGTCACCTTCCTTTCTCTTCTCTAACTTTTCCGTGGAGCTTCTGATCTTGAGCTTCTCTGATTGGCCATCTTCCCAGAAGAATCTACTATTTTGAACTACTTTATGATCTACTTTTATATTTTTATAAGAGCTTTATAGTTGGTCCACTTCAAGGTAATTTTGTACATGGTGTGAGGTAAAAACTAACTTGGTTCTTTTGCATGTTGAAATTCTGTCGTCCTAACAGCATTTGCTGAAAAGACTATTCTTTCCCCCACTGGTTTTCCTGGCATCCTTGTTGAAAAATCTGTTGACCCCCAAATGAATGGTTTTATCTGGGTCTCATTTCTGTACAAAATTGATCTGCGCATCCGTCCTTGCGCCAGCACCGCGTTCCTGATTGTCATAGTTTTGTAGTAAGTTTTGAAATCAGGAAGCATGGAGCATCCAATTTTTTCTCTCCATGATTGTTTTGGCTTTTTGGGGTCCCTACAATCCCATATAAACTTCAGGATCAGCTTGTCAGTTTCTCGCTCTATTGTAAACACTGGCTCATTTTCTTCCCACACAGTTGTCAGCATATCAACAGGTCATGGAATATTTCTGCATATCGCACAAATATTTATATCCCAAAGCTCTTTTCTATGGCTGCCAGTAGGGTATAACTAAAAGTTGAATACAAAAACTGACTACCAGGTTTAAAGAACAAAGGGTCATTTTTTTTCGTTCTACATATATAATCAGTAATTCACAATATCATCACATAGTTGCATATTCATCATCATGATCATTTCTTAGAACTTTTGCATCAATTCAGAAAAAGAAATAAAAAGACAACAGAAAAAAATTGATACATGCCATACCCCTTACCCCTCCCTTTCTTTTTTTATAAAATAGTTTATTTTTAATTTATGATACATAACTACATACAAGCACATTCTTAGCATATGATCATTCTGTTCTTGTTATATAATCAATAACTCACACTATCATCATATAGTTGTATATTCATCATCATGATAATTTCTTAGAACATTTGCATCAATTCAGAAAAAGCAATAAAAAGAAGACAGAAAAAGATTCATACATACCATACCCTTTACCCCTCCCCTTCACCGATCACCAGCATTTCAATCTACTAAATTTATTTTAATATTTTTCCCCCTATTGTTTATTTATTTTTAATCCATATGTTTTATTTGTCCATCAATAAGGTAGACAAAAGGAGCATCAGACACAAGGCTCTCACAACCACACAGTCACACTGCCACAGCCATATCATCTTACAATTATCTTCAAGAAACATGGCCGCTGGAGCACAGCTCCCTATTTTCAGGCAGTTTCCTCCAGCCTCTCCATTACATCTTGACTAACAAGGTGATATCTATTTAATGCATAAGAATAACCTCGAGGATAACCTCTCAACTCTGTTTGGAATCTCTCAGCCACTGACACTTTATTTTGTCTCATTTCGCTCTTCCCTCTTTTGCCACAGAAGAGTTCCTGAGTCCCTTGATGCTGAGTTCCAGTTCATTCTAGGATTTCTGTCCCACGTTGCCAGGAAGGTCCACACCCCTGGGAGTCATGTCCCACGTAGACAGGGGGAGGGCAGTGAGTTTGCTTGGTGTGTCAGCCGAGAGAGAGAGAGAGAGAGAGAGAGAGAGAGAGAGAGAGGCCACATTTAAGCAATGGAAGAGGTTCTCTTGGGGGTGACTCTTAGGCCTAATTTTAAATAGACTTAGCCTACCCAAAGGGTCATTTTAAAACAATCTTAGGGATTCAATTGAATTTTTAAACTTTTCTTTCAAGTGTAATTCACCTTGTTAAAAATCATTCTTTCTCCTGTCAGGGGTTGAATTTTGGCCTCTGGCTTTCTTGTCCTGTTCTGTGTTAGCTTTAGCAAAGTCATTCTTTTCACTACATTCGCCTCCTTTTTCTTTCAAGTCTTTTTCTCGGTCAGATTCTATTGTCCCTTTCATCACCTTCCAGGCTGTTTTAGTTTGGTCATTTGGCTGGTCCATGTCTGTCTGCATCTTCATTTGCTTTATGATTTTCTGTTGACTTCAAAGCATTTGATTAACTTGATTAAGTTGTTTTGAAAGTTGATTTTCCTCTGTCATTTAAGGTTTTGTATTTACTTGGGTTTGTGTTGAAGGGTTCCTTCTGCACTTGGTTTGTCAGTAATTCCCACCAGCCCAAGGCCCAGACCTCAGGAGGGGACGCAAGTCCACTTGAGGTTCTGCTTGAAACTAGACAGACAGGCAGTTTGCCAGGCTGCACTTCCCGCTTCTCTCCAGCCTCTAGTGCTCTTGGGCCATCTCTTCCCCTCTGACCTGCTTCTCCCAGCCTGCAGCAGCCAGTGACCAGTGCAGTTCCAGCCAGGTCCGCTAGTCCTAGGACATGCTGAAGGCCACCACCCCAGGTATGCGGGGTGGGCAGTGTACCTCGGTGGAGATTCTTCTTGTGAGCCTGATGAGTCTGACGGCCCCCCAGCTCCCACTTGGAATGACCTTGGGTTGCCAGACTGGGTATTTCAGCTGTCCCTACCCTGTGCCAACCTGGAAATGCCTTTCAGTGGGGCGGGGTGTGGGACACGGGTGCTCAACTTCCTCGTCCCTGCCCCTCCATATACTCTTGTGGGGTGCAGGCCTCTGTGGGGAAAGAGGAGTGATAGGCACTGTGCACTGGCAGGGTGGGCTCCGTGCACACGGAAAGCAAGTCTGCTGGCTTCTGGGCTCCCCACAGGTGCTCCTGGCTGCAGGGCTGAGAGGGAAGATCTTCCAAGCTGGCTGCAGGGGCAGGCAGGAGTGCAGGAGTGCATTGGTCCCTCAGGACATGCCATCTCCTGTGCTCTGCCTCACTCCCCTAGGGGAGTCATGACTGTGCCCGCTCACCTGGTCTCTGTCACCATCCCTTTGCTTTTTCATCCATGGCCGCCCCCACTGGTCACTTGCACCCTGAAACTGCTGTCCTGGTCATTTTTCTGTCACTTCTCTACTTGTTCCACACAGTAGGGGTGAACTCATCTTCTCCTATTCCACCATCTTCCTGGAAGTTTCCTGTATTAGTTTTCTATTGCTACAAACAGTGGCTTTGAACAACACACATTTATCACTTACAGTTTCTGTGGGTCAGGAGAATGGGCACAGCTTAGTTTAGGGACCCAGGAGGCTGCAGTCCAGCTGTCAGCTCGGCTGTATCCTTATCTGGAGGCGTGACTGGGGCGGGGGGAGCTATTTCCAGGCTCACTCAGGTTATTGGTGGAATTCATTTCCTTGTGGTTGTGTGACCAACTTTCCTGCTTTCCTCTCATCTGAAGGCTGCTTTCAGCTCCTAGCGGCCTTAGGGGGTCACAGCCCTTGCTTCTCCAGGCCAGCACAAGAGTCTCTCACTCCCATCTGCCAAGACTGAGTCTTATGTAATGTGATGTAACCAAGGGTGTGAGGTTTTGTCGCCTTTACCAGATTCTATTCTGGTAAAGATAATACCTTTAGAGGCAAGTCCCAGGCTCTGACCCCACATGGGAACACTGCACGGTCATGAAGAGGGAGTACACCAGGAGGCTTCAGAGAAGGAAAGTAGTTCTAACGTTTTGGTGCAACCAATGTCACTGCTTGTGGTTTGGACATTGCTGAGACTGACCTGGTGATTCAGAGTTCTCCATGGATGCTGAGTCCTGTCTTCATTGCTCTGGATGCACACGTAGAGTTGGCCAGACAGGTGTCTGCATGTCGCTCTTACCAACCAAGAGAAAGAAGTCAAATAAGATTTATGGAACAGAAATCAGGAATTACTTTTAAACGGGTAGGTGTTCCTTCTACCATGAATTCAGTTAAATCTAAAAGCATGGATGCCATCAGGTCTCTGGTGGCTGTTTCTTATGCTGCTATCGATTTTCCCAGCCACCAGCTCAGAGACTGATAGAAGAGAAAGGACAGTGGGTGCACTGGCTGCAGCATTATCCCACTTCTCTGGCACATCAAGTTTTGAATCACAATTCTTTGATCACCTCTGATAAGGGGTTTGTGACCTCTGGAAAGCCCAGAAGGAATATAGGATGTCATCTGTGCTTGGAAAGAACTTAACAGAAAGCTGAATAATAGTGCCGTGTCTCAAATTTCCAGGATGTGCCTCCTAAAAGGAAATACGGGTATTTGCTTTTATGTTCCCGTATCAAAGCAAGTCAGAAAGGTTACAGGCAGAGTGGCATGAGGCAGACCAGCCATTCTCAGTGCCAGCCAGATTACCTGGAATTGGTGAATCCAATGATGGAATACATCTTCTAATTCCAAGCAGAGGGGTGGCTGGGCAGGTAAGCAGATTCACCAGGGGAGTCAGTCAGGAAATCGGGAAGACAGTGGAAGAAGCGGGAGCAGAAATTGATCAAGAAGTGGAGGCCACAAATGGGATGATGGTAACTGAGCAGTTGAGGCTTCCTCCATGGTGTACGCTTGCCGATTTCTGCCTAGTTGTGTACATTACTCACCAGAAACTAGGTCATCATAGTGGAGGTATGAGTCTGCTATTTGCAAAGAAGTTGGTCATATTTAAAAAAAATGTATTTCACAAGAACAGCTGGAAACAAACTTGCTTACTCAGTTATAACTTTGAATAAAAAAAAACCTCTTCTTATTGTCTCTCGGAAAAAAAAAGAAAAGGGGAAACAAAACATTAAATCATAGGAATACACTGACTGAATGAAAGAATCTTATTTGGTCTGAAATCTTAAAAAAGTTACTCTAGCTACTTACTTGCGATAAATTTGGATTGGCATTTCTCCAGGAGAGCCTCGCCCCATCCCAGAGGCGGCCGTCTGGTTTTGCTGAGGCTCCCGGGGGATGGGCCAGACCTCAGGCTGTGCTACCGCATCACCGGCTTCTCACCAGGCTTAAAGCCCGCAGATCTGCTTCACACCTCAAAGCTTGTCTCTGTCTCCTTGATTTACTTAGCGGCTAGAGAGGATGACCTCTAAGTCACCAGGGTCAGTCACTGCCCTGTGGACGACCTCTGCGTTCCCATAGCGGCTAGCAGCTGGAAGGGTGGGTTTCCTTCACCGCCACGCTCAGTCCCCGATGCAGTGAGGGTGACAACTGCCTGACACGTGCTCGTGCCCGACATGAAGTTCGCCAAAGAGAAACAAATATATCTCGAATATTTTATCACACTGGGCAATTTTTCATGGTACAAGAGCTGTTTATGAAAAGTACCAAAACACCTCAGACCAAATAGACTTCCAACAAATTTTAAACAGAGTTTTCTAAGAAAAAAGAAAAGGCCTAGAACCGGATTCCTCATTATCACGGGGCGCTGCATCCACTGGCCCAGTCATCTCACGGTGTGTGGCCATCGGCCAAGTCTGAGAATGGCGCACTTTGACACTCTGGCTCTGCTAAGACAAGTAAACCAAAGTCAGAGGCCTCAGAATAGCAACAAATATTTATTCATTACTCTTCAGAGTACCCAAATTTCATGAATCTGAAGTATTTATATTTAAAGTCTTTAAATCTGAGGGAAGAAAACAACCCAGCAGTGTCCGTTTATAGATTCCTGAATTAATTACAGTATTTCTAGACAATGTTAAACACAATCAGAACCATCCTGTAAGTGTGTAACCTTAAACCACAAATTAATCTGCCAACTTATTTTCCTTCTAGCATTTAGAATCATGTATTCCAAGTCAAATATGTGCCTTACCTCATGGTGATTGCAGTCCTTTCCCTGAGAATAAAAGGCATTCTCTCTTTCTTTGGCGGAACTGAAATAAATGCAAGGCATATCATTATGGGGGCAGATATGTTTTGAACAGTAGGATAATGGAATGGAAAAATACCAGTTTTGGAGTCAGGATATTCAAAATCGAAACGTCTGACCCCCGATGAATTCTGCATTGTCATGGCCCTCTGCTGTTTGCCCGCTCAGGGCTGCTCTGCTTTCCCGTTGTCCCCTGACGCCCCACAGGGACCTGCCACCGCAGCAGGCGCCACGCGTGAAGTTGTGAGCACAGACCTGTGATGAGCCAGTGGGCTGTGATTCACGCCTCTCTGAAAATGGTTCTCTAAGGCTGAAATTAATGGTCTGAAGGATATTTTAGGGAAAAGGAAAGTTTTTGAGGGGATACCTCAACTTGTATCCAGAGAAATCTGAATATTCTGCGTCTAGGTGAGGGAAAGCATTGGGAGAGCTTTGATTTAGGGTGACTTCTGGCCCCCTGAGTTGCCGTCCCTGCACTGGTGTCGGTCAAGGGCAGAGGCAAAGCCAGTCCCTCCCTCCCCAAGGGCCACCCAAACCTCCTCCACTCGCTCATAAGCCTTGCCTTTATAGGATTTCTGAGTGAAAAAAAAATGAAGTAAAGCAATCATGAAGTGCCGGATGTAATTTTGACCCCGTTCCTCTAGCTCTCTGCCTAGCAACATATTCAAGCTATTCCATTGGACCTTTCTGCTCTCAGCTCACCCAATCCCTCGCTGCCACCCCTTAGCCTCCTCACCAATCATGCAGCGCGCCTCCCCTGGCCCCTCCCCATTTCCGCCTCGCCACTATATAAAGCTCTGTACTTCCTCTAATAAATGTTCTGGTGCGCACGCCTTGCCAGCTCCTCCAGTTCCCGCGAGTCGTTCTTCGTCTTGCGCGCCCTCCAGACCTTCGAGCCCCCGGGACCGGTCGGCTACCGAGTTCCCCCGTCTCGCTGTGAGGAAGACCCCAGGCGGGAGCTAGGGAAAGCTCCTGCAATTGGTGCCCAAACAGGGACCAGCACTACTCGTCTCCTCGTCAGCCCCGTTCGCCGTCACTCGACAGGTAAGGGCCCCCGTCCCTAACGGCAAGGGACCCCGTATAAAACCCCCCCCCGGTCTCTTACCTACGCTCATCACTCACTGTTTGTTCCTGCCTTCAAGGCTCGCGGCCCCCGTCCCACTGTGCCCCACGGGAGGCCTTGTCTGCGCACCACCCCCATAACGCAGAGGACTTTCCCATCAACTCCGATTCGGATACCGACTCCTTGTTTGAGCAACTAAACAATGCGCTCAAACTCAACCCCCCTAAACTAAACAATATCGAGGCCGATCAAGATGGCGCACTTCCGCCTTCTTGTTCAAATGAAAAAATGGGCAAACTTACTCTTTCTCCTCCAGAAGAAAACAGGAAGTGCCTCTACCTCTCCCTCCCGCCATCTAGCCCGCCACTTCCTCCTTCTTCAACGGACAAAAACAGGAAGTGCCCTTCCCCCGCCCTCACTGGGGAAAGCCCCCGGCCGCCATTTTGCGTCGCTGTCCCGTCCTGTCCGCCATCTTATGATCCCCTGCCCCGCCCCGTCCGCCATCTTGTGATGGCACCACGCCCATTAACCCAGCCCCTTGGCCGTCCACTACGCCGGCAGCGATCTCGGCCGACCCCTGGCACCCCCCCCAGCATTTCTGCCTGCAATATAAGCCCCAAGCTCCTCTCTCACACTAACCCCTTCGCGCACGTGCTGCCCGCTCCCTAGCAGCCAAACACCATTGTCTGACTACTCGATGCGAGACAGACCAACCTCCTAATTCACAACAACACAAGCATGCGAGTCCTTCTAGAGGAATTTACTGGTGACTTTGATAATCACTACCCCAGTCACCGACTGCTTCAAGGGATCGCCCACCTGCCCTTCTATAACCCCTCTCACCCATTCCCCTCATCAGCTCCCTTCCCTAATTCTACCACAGTCTTCACGGACGCATCTAAAACCAAATTCGCTCTTATAGCCTTCCACCCTAATAGGGACGAACCTGACCACTTTACACATATCAATAACCACCCTGTCCAAGTCGGCGAAATTCTCGCCGTAACGCAAGCGCTTCACATTTACCGGCAGCAATCATTAAACATCTTCACTGACAGCCTATACACCTTTCAAGTTTGCCACGTCATCGCCCTCGCAACCTTCTTCCCTGGGCCCTCCGCCACTGATGACGCACTCATTAGGCTAAAACGCCTCCTTGAGCGCCGACAAGTGCCCTGGTTCATTGCACACATTCGCAGCCACTCTGGCCTCCCTGGACCGCTTGCGGCTGGCAATGAAGCAGCTGATAAAGCAGTCTCTGTCTCAGCTGCCAACACACTCAGTGATTCCATTAATACGGCCAAACAACTCCACTCCAGGTTCCACTTTTCAGCGAACTCCCTACATCATCTTTGCGTTCTGCCCAAGGAAACCTGTAAACATATAGTTCGCAGCTGCGCCACTTGCGCGCCTTTTGTGCCACTCGGGCCTCTGCAGCCACAAGGAGTCAATCCCCGTGGCCTTAAGCCCAATGCCAGATGGCAAATGGATGTTACCCACATCTCTTCCTTCGGGCGTCTTAAATATCTGCATGTCATTATAGACACTTATTCAGGCATGTGCTATGCTGTCCCCCTACCGGGAGAAACTGCCAAACATTGCATCAAGGCACTTCGCCAAGGAATTCTCTTTATGGGAATTCCCTGGGACTTAAAGACAGACAATGGCCCTGCCTACCGCAGCGCCTCTTTCTCAGCCTTCCTGCGCCTCTATAACATCACCCACCACTTTGGAATCCCTTATAACCCGCAGGGACAGGCTGTGGTAGAATCTTTAAATCGCAGACTAAAAATCCAAATTGAAAAGGAAAGGGATAATCTCCCCCAGGCCTCACCAAGCGACCTGATCACAGCTGCCTTAATACACCTCAACTTACTCACATTTGATAAAGAAGGACTATCTCCCCTGCATAAACACTGGGGACCTTCGTACAGGCCTTCCCTGGTCCCTTCAGTTCACTGGCATGACCCAGCCACCAATACGTGGCAAGGGCCCGCCCCTCTCCTTGCCCAGGGGCGTGGTTTTTCTTGTGTCTTTCCAGAGAATGGACCGCAGCCAATCTGGATCCCTGGAAGGAACATCCGTCCGGCCACGGCGACCATGCAGATGCCACCGACGCAGAATGCGAGCCCTGAAGAAGAAGTTGGAAAAAATGCACCTTGAACAGCCCTCAGAAAAGAAAAATTCACAACCTTCACTGCCGTCATCGACCACCAGATGCCTGCGCCGTCGGGCAAGGTGCCTGGTTTGGCAAATGACGCAAGCAGTCCTTGAAGAAGACGACCCGGAAAATAGCCCTCGAGCTCAAAAAAGGCAACTCCTCCGCCTATATGACGGAGCTCGAGAGTGTTGCGGTAACCCCTCCCCTAGCTTAAAGCAAATTCTTCTAATAATGCTTACGCTTCTCCCCACAGCATCCGCAGCAGCACCCAGAGAACTTTGGGCAGCAGTGCAGAACCCCCCTGGAGTCCTTTTCATCACCCCTGATAGCTCCCTTTTTCCCTCATTACAGCTTAACGACTGCTCACTCCGCCTCCCTTGTAACCCCTATCTTCTGCCCAGTCCAGCCCCACTTAATGTCTCTCTTTCTCCGCCCCACTCAGCGCTCCTTTTCATTCTCAAGGACGAGGACTCCCAGGTGGATATCTGCCCTCCTTCCTTCCCTAATTGCCTTTTTTTACAGGGAATTACCATTGTGGACTACGTCAAAAACAAAACGTGTAATTCCAAAGCGTGTCGAACGTGTACTTATAAAATGTGTCCTTACTCCTGCTATTTAGCCTACACCCTTGATGCTACTTGGTGGTACCCGGAAAACCTCATGGCTAAACACCCATCACTGCCACACCACACTTTTGCCACGCGCAAGCACGCCGTTCCGCCAACTAATCCATGTCCTATACCCCACTGGACTAAAACGACCACATTCAATTCCCTCCCACTTAGCCATTTCACCTGGTATCGCTGTCACTACCCTCTCCCCTATAATCAAAATCCTTCCTTCTCCCTCTATTCTCCATATGCTGCTAATGAATCGGATCTTGCAGGTTTCGGCTTACCCGCATTTGTTGACAATTACTTATGTGGCAAATATGCCTGCCTCGACCTCCGCCCCCTCTCCGGTGTCAAGCCGCTCAGATTAGGTACCGCCTATGCCACCCCTACTTGCGCCCAGAAAAACAGGCAGCAACCGAGCGGCCCAATCTATAGCCCCTTGCTTATATCTGCTATCAACATCTCCGCTGCAGTTCATCTCGCCCCGCCCTTCTTCTTCTATCTTTGCCCCAACATAACTCTCCTTCAAAACTGTGTTCTCGCTAACTTTTGGAACGTTTCATATCCTTATGCGTTTATTGTGTTTCAGCCCCGTCTGATATGGATCCCCCTGAACGCCTCCACCTGGGTAGCCCCGCAACTCCCCTATCCTTTCAGAACCGAAGAGCTGTCCTCATTCTTCCGCCGCAAGCGAGACTTTGGAATTTCTGCCGTGATCGCTGCCGCTGTTGTCGCATCTCTAGCCGCCGCTACTACACTGCTGTCGCCCTCACCCGAACCTCCACCACCGCGGAAGTCATCAACAACCTCACTCGTACCACTGCTGGTGCACTTGGCAATCAAGAAGACCTAAACCTTCTAATGCACCACTCCATCTTCAATCTACAGCAGCAGATGGACCTAATTGCCCAAGACATCGAAGCCCTCTACGACATAGCTTCTTCCACGTGTGATGGACGATACCCCTTTTCCAGCCTCTGTGTTACCCCTGTCCTCGTTAATCACTCCCAACCCCGCCTCACTTTGCGTGACTGGATCTTTACGGCTTATAATGAATCTTTCTGGAATCATACCCACCAACTCCAAGCTCACATACTTGCTCTAGAAAAAACAATTATCCCTAAAGTCTCTGCCTCCATTCTCTCTGACCTAACGAAAAAATTCTCTTCTTTCTTCAAACCCTCTAACCTCATCTTCTATGGAATCCTATTACTTGCCCTAATTGTCATTCTTATTATATTCAAATGCATATATAGACAACTCTCCCATCATAGACAACAAACTAAACTTCTTGCTCTAGCAGCTCTCGAACTTCAAAACCCCTTCGCGGACACAGGCCATCGCCAACAGGCACAGGTATGGTTAGCGAGTGTTGCCCACCCTGAGGACTGATCACCCTTTGGGAGCGTGGCTCATGCACATGCTGGCTCATCCGCATGAGCCCCACGGGCACCCGCGGGCCACCTGCACCTGCAGCCGGCTTTGCCTCTCCCCTTTTCTTTTTTACTCTCTCTTCCTCTCCTATTAAACAAAAGGGAGGAATTGCCGGATATAATTTCGACCCCCTTCCTCTAGCTCTCTGCCTAGCAACATATTCAAGCTATTCCATTGGACCTTTCTGCTCTCAGCTCACCCAATCCCTCGCTGCCACCCCTTAGCCTCCTCACCAATCACGCAGTGCGCCTCCCCTGGCCCCCCCTTATTTCCGCCTCACCACTATATAAAGCTCTGTACTTCCTCTAATAAACGTTCTGGTGCACACGCCTTGCCAGCTCCTCCAGTTCCCGCGAGTCGTTCTTCACTCTCATGTGCCCTCCAGACCTTCGAGCCCCTGGGACTGGTCGGCTACCGAGTTCCCCCATCTCGCTGCGAGGAAGACCCCAGGCGGGAGCTAGGGAAAGCTCCTGCAATGAAGCGGTTCAGATAAAAACTCTTCTTCCCTCGGTGATCCCTGCCTGCTATGATGCACCCTGCGCCTCCTGGAATGAGCCACCGAAACACGGGTCCCTCACCAGGTCCATTTAAAGCCGGCTCCCAGCGTGGCCGCTCACCCCAAGAAGGTTTTTCTCCCACCACCATGTACACAGTTCTCACCCCCAGCGAGAAGGGAGAGACAGACTGCTGGAGCACAATTGTCTGCAGAGTGAGTTCTTTAGCGCCCCGTAAATTAGGAGCTTCTAACAGAGCTTTCCCAGACTCCGGGTATTTGTGTATTTAGGGTTTTTCACTGATGTGGGTCCTCTGCTGTCCCATAGCAGTCCCATCACCAACACACTCTCCCTTCTATATACTGCATGAAGCACCCAAACACGGGGGTCCTCTGGGGTGAGATGGCATCAGAGCCTTGGATGAAAGTTTTCTCCCCAGTAAGGATTCTCGCACAAAAAATAAGAGCTAAGTGTGCGCCGAAGCTTCCCTCGCTTTCAAGGCACTGGTCCACTCAATCATCTGTTTGTGTGGCCTTATGCACATGAATAAACCCCTCTGAGGCATGCATGATACAGTTTTCTTTTCTGGGTTCTCTGATTCCATCTCTTTGAAGGTGCATCTCTATGGCCTTTCCTGGGGGTTTTCCACTGACCTTGACCCATCATTGTCTTACTAGTCATTTTCTTCATAGGAATTTGGAAAATGCGTCTGTTTCAGGCCTTTCAGTGGGGCGCATTCATGCTGCAGGTTTGCAGTGTCACGTCCACCAGCCCTCACGTAGGGTTTCCAACCATGCAAACAAAGTTGGGGCTGGACTCCTTTGGCTCTGAAAGCCCATTTGCAGCACTCGGCTTTCCCCTATTCCGGGCCTGCCTCCTCTGGCTGCTCTCTGGGCCCTCGGATTAGGGTTCATGGTTCTTCCAGAAGAGGATGGAAGCGGATCCTGGGAGGGCCGAGGAGATGACGCAGGTGCTCCCTTCTGCAGCCAGGCTGCCTGCTTAGCTCTCAGGGCTGGCCCTGCCACCCTCTCTTTAACCCCAGTTCTTACAGTTGTTCTTATGATGGTGACGCTTTGAAGAGTCCAGACCAGTCTTCTGGCCTCGTCTTGTTTTCTTGCATGGTGTTAAGTCCCTGTTCCACCTCCTGTACCTCCTAGAAACTGGAACTTTGATCCAAAGGCTTGATTAGATTTAGGCTAAACGAGATGGCAAAACCATTGCAGAGACGAAGCTGGGTGGCCTCAGCTTATCGGTGAAGCCCTACCTCGTCCAGGGCTGGCAGTAAAGTGCCTCCCTCCACCCACTCTGCCCCCACTTCTAACCACGGCGTTAGGATTTAACAAACAATCATTGTACAGACCCTTCTCCTGGCTTCTAGTATGGTAGAGCAGACAGAGAGTATACCTGGAGTTACTGAACTATACGTGCTGCCTTGATCTCACATCATGACGGTATCACTGGACAGGCTTTATCTTGTGCTGACCCCCACTTGTCCCCCTTATCATTCTGATCACTAAAGACAGCCCCAGTCAAGAGAGACAGATTTTTAGGCATCAGCCTGGTGACCCTGGAAAGGACAAAGCTTCTTAAGAAGCAAAGGGTCTGGTTGCCCAAAGTTGTGGGGTCCCAGGAGGGCTTTCAGTGTAGAAGCCCAGCAGCTCCAGACCCTCAGTGCCTCAGAACTTCCAGGGGAGAAGCAATTCCCGGATCGGTCAGTGAAGCCCCTGGGTCACCAGAGCCCCACGTCGAGGGGAAGACGAGCAGGTATAAGCAAGTGAGAAAAGCTTACTGGAGCTAAAGAAAGTCCACACCTGAGGGGCGAGCGTGGGCCCAGGGAGGACGTGCGCCAGGGCTTCGGTGCCGAGGTTTATTAGCTCACATGTGGGGTGGGCTTTGGGGAGTGGGCCGTCGAGCTTGGGAGGTAAACATTCAAATTAAGGCCTAAGTGGGGCCGTCCAGCCTCTGAGCTCATCGGGCAGCATCTGTGATGTGTTCCCCTACGTCTAACCTGCCTCAGTCTCAAGTCCAGTCATCTGATGGGGTGCGGGGGCATCCGGGGGGTACTCGGAGGTTCGAGTCCCCTGGCCCTGCTTCCAGACAGCCCCCTAGCTCCGACCCCTGCACATTTCTGTTTTGGGGTGCAGTTCTGGACGGGGCTCGAGGCCCTGGCCTGGGTTTGTGGAGCAAACTCCTGGAAAACAAGTCACCCAATGATTAGCTGGTGTTAAGGGAACTAAGCCACTGTGAGACGCCCACTCACCTGCTGCTGGGCTGCGGCAGGTACCTAACGCCTGCTCAGGGGCAGGCGGTGTTTCTGGGTCAGGTATCAATGGTGTGTCAAGCAAGTACACAGTAAGTGTGAGTCCTGATATCACCTGGCTGGTGTCTTGTGCTTGTGTATTGTTCAAGTGTCCCTTGTCAGCTACTGATGGAAATTCTTTAAAATAGGAAATTCCAATTCTAACAGCATTTATGAATATAGACCTTTGACTTATATTTTGAAAAATTGGAAAGATTTTAGTTATGAACCCTTGAAAAAATGAACAACAACAAAAAACAGTTTATTTCTATAACAGTCTGGCCTCAATATGATTTAGAATCAGGAAAGAAATGGCCTGCAGATCACTCTAGAGAAAAGGACACTGTGTCATACTTGGAGCTGTTCTGCAAAAGAGCATAACTGTAGTGAGCTGCTGTGCGCTCAAGCCTTTATCTGTCCCTTTCGAGAGCGTATTTCTGCAATTCTGTTCTTCATGTAGGACTAACTCTCTACTTTTGTCAGCCCACTTGTTCAATGTATATTTTCATACCTCTGGAGGGTAACAGCAAACTAATAAAAAATTCTTAAAGAGCACCATTCAAATTGCTTAAAGATAAATATGCACATATATATAGAAAGATGAAATATGTAAAGATAAATAAGTGCATATATATAAAGATAAATAAGTGCATATATATAAAGATAAATAAGTGCATATATATAAAGATAAATAAGTGCATATATATAAAGATAAATAAGTGCATATATATAAAGATAAATAAGTGCATATATACATATTTTAGTACTACTAGAATCCCAGAGAAAAAGTGAAAAAAAACCCGCTAGGCACCAGGGCTCAAGGCATTAGTATTTATATGATTACTGTAAACAAACTTGGACTTTGGAAAGAAACCATGGCCTGGAAAAAGGGCAGCAGGGGGCTGCCAGGGGGCTGCCTCAGGAAAAGCAGAGCCTTCTACATTGGTCTGGCCACAGCTTTAGGTGAAATGGATCTAATAATTGAAGCGATGAGAAGATGGACACAGGAAACCTCCCCAATCCTAAGGCCACCTTAGGAACCCGAAGTCCCTTCATTGTCGTCTCAGACTTTAAAAGCACAGGCAAGGTCTCATTTTTCTCTCTTGCCTGCCCCTGTCCTCAGGCAGCCATGGGGGAGGGGCTGGGGACAGAAGGATGGGGGTGGGGGCTTGGTTTGAAATGCTCTCCACCAGGCCTGGAGACCAGGGGTGGGGGCACAGGAGAAAGGCTACAGAATAGGCCATGCTTTTTTTCTGAAAGAATTCTGCAATTAAAATTATTTTTTTCCGGGGCGGGCCGCGGTGGCTCAGCGGGCAAAGTGCTTGCCTGCTATGCCGGAGGACCTCGGTTCGATTCCCGGCCCCAGCCCATGTAACAAAAAACGGAAAAACAAAATACAATAAAACAAGAAAATGTTTAAAGATGTTTCCCTTTCTTCCTTCTATACTTCCTTCCTTCTATCTGTCTTTCCTTTAAAAAAAAAAAAAAAAATTATTTTTTTCCAATAATACCTTTACAATAGTAACCATAGTAATCAAATCATTATTAAAATATAAATAGTTCTGGGAAGGCATTATTGAATAAGATCTAATTGCCAAATTTCCGTAGGTAAAAAAAACATCCTTGAGAGCTATGGAAAGGTTTCCCTGGATTTATTCCTGAGACAAATTAAACAATCATAGTATATTTGACAGAGCTTAATATTCAATACACTTTTGAACTTGTTCATAACTTTAGGATATTATGAAAATGAAGAGATTTTTAACGTCCAATAGAAGGAATAAAAAAAGCAAATTTCGCCTCAAAAATGCAGTGACAAAGTCTAGTCTTATCCCTGTTTAAACAAGTACAATTTTGTTCTACTTAGGCATGTTCTGCTAAATTTATTCAAGTTTACTGATAAAATAAACTATTCTTATATCTATTAGATTTATATTATGGTAAAAATGTAAGTTTTTACTTAATGAATTAAGTTATTATTTTGACAAACTTTATTTTAAAAATAACTGTTTTTGTTTAAAGACAGTATCAAAAATCTTTTTTTTTTTAAACTTGGGCAGACACCTGGAATCGAACCCAGGTCTCCAGCATGGCAAGCAAGAACTCTGCCACTCAGCCACCATTACCTGCCCTCAAAGATCTTTTTGGCAACTTGAAGGATGTGGTTATGTAAAATATATGCGATGTGCTTTGTTAAAGAAAAGTATAGATTTGTATTCTGGAGAATGTGTAGGACAAAGTCTGAGTGAATATGGAAATTTGTAGAAGGTTTGTGAACATGAATTCTGTCTGTCATAGTCAATGTGGACCAAAAATTTGGTAGGCCTGAATATAATATTTTTAAAGAGTTTTGTGTCAAACTGTGTGTACATACAAAAGTAGAGTTTAGTTTTCTCTCTGTTAAAATGATGTGGATTGTTGGCCTGCTCTTAGTGAAAGGTTATAGAAAGTATTTCTTGACCATCTGAATGGTCTGTCTAGAAGATAAAGATTTTAGGTCATGTTAGAATGGTGTCCTTGTCGATGTTTGTGTTGACCTTATCATCCTTTATTTCAGAAGACAAGTCATCTCACTTTAGAAGGAAACCTGCTACAAAGGGTTTGTTCTTTCACCTTGTAAAAGTGAGGTTCTAAGATAGTTTAGCATATTACACAGGAAGTATTTGGGAAGCATTACAGTAATTAAAGGGATTTTCTATTTTTCTGCTAGCTAAATGTCTATGGGTGAAATGTTACTCATGCATTTAGAGATTGTGTAAAATTCCTGAAGACTTGACAATGTCTCACTGTCCCTGCTGCATCGCGATCATGACCTGCATGGTGTCGGACAACGGTGTGATGTTGCTGGTCGTGGGTTTAGTTATTCTTTACAGGTCATGTGTTCTAGTTTGCTAGCTGCCGGCATGCAACACACCAGAGATGGATTGGCTTTTTTAATAAAAGGGGATTTATTTTGTTGGTTCTTCAGAGGAAAGGCAGCTAACTTTCCACTGAGGTTCTTTCTTACGTGGAAGGCACAAGATGGTCTCTGCTGGTCTTCTCTCCAGGCCCCTGGGTTCCAACAACTTTCCCCGGGGTGACTTCTTTCTGCATCTCCAAAGGCCTGGGCTGAGCTGCTAGTGCTGAGATGAGGAATGCTGAGCTGCTTAGCAGTGCTACGTTGCAATCTCTCATTTAAGCACCAGCCAATTAAGTCAAACATCACTCATTGCAGCAGACACGCCTCCTAGCCGACTGCAGATGTAATTGGCAACAGATGAGGTTCACGTACCGTTGGCTTATGTCCATAGCAACAAGACTAAGTATGCTCACCTGGCCAAGTTGACAACTGAATCTAACTAACACATCATGGAACAACCACATTTACTTGTCAGTTACACTGCTTTGTTCTAGTGCCTCGCTAGAAGTGTATGTGGTCAGCTCTACGTCAGAACTTCATCTTCAACCAAAAGGGGCTTTAACAGAGAAGCAAGGCAAGTATATCAATTATGTTCTACCTGTTAATTAGCATAACCCTGGTAAATGTGTAAAGCTGCTGCTGTGGTTGGTTGATGATGCCCCAATACAAGTCAAATGTCAAATGTTTTTATTTCTGAAAAAAGCTTCATTTAGAAAATGCTTATAAGAAAACTAGGGCTTAGATTGTAAGCTCTTAGCAGTCACATTTATTCCTGAGCTTTGACTGTTATTTTATTCTGTTATTAAATTCTGAAATGCTTTGCTCTTTGTGTATAGCCTAGTAGCTCCCTGGAACTTGGGTAACTGTGTGACATTAGAGACTCATAGTTATATGTGGACAGCTTAATTGTACACCATAAGTACATGGAACCTTTAGTAGGGCATGAGATTTTGTAGGTTTGTCCAGACTGATGCCTCAATAAATCCTAGAAGGATTTGAACAGTGAATAAAATGTATTTGCAAAGTCCCATTGTGGGGATGGTGAGAAAAGGGAAAAATTCAACTTCCCCAAGTGGAGAATTCTTGATATTCTCACAAGCAATGCAGACAACCAAAGCAATAGGCTGAGCCCCCAATCTTGGGGTCTGTTCATATGAAACTTAATCCTGTAAAGGATAGGCTAAGCCTACTTAAAATTAGGTCTAAGAGTTACCACCAGGAGAACCTCTTTTGTTGCTCAGATGTGGCCTCTCTCTCTCAACCAACACGACAAGCAAACTCAGTGCCCACCCCCTCTCTATGTGGGACATCACTCTCTGGGGTGTGGACCTTCCTGGCAATGTGGGGCAGAAATCCTAGAATGAGCTGGGACATGGCACCAAGGGATTGAGAAAACGTTCTCGACTGAAAGGGGGGAAAAAAGAAATGAGACAAAATAAAGTGTCAATGGCTGAGTGATTCAAAACAGAGTCCAGAGGTTATCCTGGAGGTTATTCTTATGCATTAAATAGATATCACCTTTTTTATTAAGGTATATTGAAGAGGCTTGAGGGAAGTGCCTGAAATTGTAGAGCTATGTTCCAGTAGCCATGTTTCTTGAAGATGATTGTAGAATGATATTGCTTTTGCAATGTGACTGTGTGATTGTGAAAACCCTGTGGCTGATGCTTCTTATATCTACCTTATGGACAGATGAGTAAAACATATGGATTAGCAATAAATAAATAATAGGGGGAACAAATGTTAAAATAAGTTTAGTAGATTGAAATCCTAGTGCTCAATGAAAGGGAGGGGTAAGGGGTATGGTATGTATGAATTTTTTTCTGTTTCCTTTTCATTTCTTTTTCTGAATTAATGCATATGTTCTAAGAAATGATCATGATGATGAATATACAACTACGTGATGGAAAAAAAAGAAAGTTCATATTGTATGTTGATTGGTTTTATTAATAAAAATTTTTATAAAAAAAAGACTCATAGTTAGAGTCTCCAGTTTTGAAAGTTAGCATTGCTCCATACACTAACTATTAAAGAAGCTGAAAAAGAGATCAGACTTCAGTTAGAGATGTGAATGAAGCTGATTTGGTTAGGATTAAGGTAAATCAGACTAAAGGGTAAAGAATGATGTTATCTGTATCTTAAAATGTTAACTTCTCTGTGAGACCAAAGGAAGAGATATTTGTTTTGTTCCAAATTTAAATTTTCTGTAGCATAGTATCGAACTTGTCTTGTCAGTTTATTTCAACAACTTAATTGAGCTTTATCTGGCATGGAATCTATAATAGAGAATAAAATATTTATATTCTGTACAGGTTAATGTAATACCTTGATGCAGTTCAGAGTATTTTTGGCAGAAAATGAAAAAGTATTTGCAAAGTCCCTTGAGGGAATAAA
This sequence comes from Tamandua tetradactyla, assembly GCF_023851605.1. Taxonomy (NCBI): domain Eukaryota; kingdom Metazoa; phylum Chordata; class Mammalia; order Pilosa; family Myrmecophagidae; genus Tamandua; species Tamandua tetradactyla. The sequence goes on from NC_135342.1 coordinate 84,162,206, forward strand.
GAAATAACTTGGAACTATTAAACTTCCCCATCTGGGGAATTCCTGCTATTCTCCTAAGCAATAGGAACTCCCATTTTAATAAATCAAGCCCTCATTAAAAAAAAACTTTTTAAAAATTGTATAATATAACATATATACAAAGCAAAGAAAGAAAAAAGCAATAATTTTTGGTGTACTCTTCAAGAAGTAGTTTCAGGACAGATCCCAGAGTTTGTCATGGGCTTCCATACAATTCCCTCAGATTTTTCCTTCTAGCTGCTCCAGAATATTGGAGGCTAGAAGGAATAAATATTTTTTTTATCATCACAACCAACTTTGTTTTTCTTCTTTGTGAAAAATAACATATATACAAAAAAAAAAGCAATAAATTTCAAAGCACAGTACCACAATTAGTTGTAGAACAGATTTCAGAGTTTGGTATCGGTTACAATTCCACAATTTTAGGTTTTTACTCTTAGCTGCTCTAAGATACTGGAGACTGAAAGAAATATCAATATAATGATTCAGCACTCATATTCATTTGTTAAACCCGACCTTCTCTGTGTAACTCCACCATCACCTTTGATCTTTCTGTCCCTCTGTTTAAGGGTGTTTGGAACCCTCATTCTTGAGATTTGCCCATATGAAACTTATTTCTGTAATGGCAAATCAAAGTCTACTTTTAATTAATGCCTAAAAGTCAGCCCCATAAAACCTCCTTTTTTTTGCTCAAATGTGGTCTCTCTCTCTGAACCAAACTCTGCAAGTAAACTCACTCCCAACTCCCCCACCTCCCAAGAGAACATAACTTCCAGGAGTGAAAGTCTCCCTGGCAACATGGGAAATGATTCCCAGGGATGAGTCTTGGCATCATGGGATTTGCAATGCTTTCTTGACCAAAAGGGGGAAAACAAAATAAAAAAATTTCAGTGGCTAAGGAATTTCAAATCAAGTTGAGAGGTCATTCTGGTAGTTACTGCTATGCAAACTTCAGCCCAGATATTGCAAATTGCCAAGGTATACCAAGCCCCAACCCTAAAGAACACCTGTGCTCTGAAAACTCAAGGCTCTACTTAAGACTCTATACTATTTTTACTTATTAAGTTTACTTTTCTGAGACTTAAAGCCTTGGATTGTTTCTATGCCAGATAAGTCCTGAAACCCAGAGATACCACTCTCTCCAAAAATATCAACCAGTTTCATTCCTTTTCTCAATAAGGTAAATGCCCCTTTCTGGCATGAAGAAGTTAAAATTCTCATTGCTCAGATTTCCCTGGAGATTGAGAAGGATCAAATGAGAGGGAGGACATGTAACTGAGAAATTAGGATTTAACAAATGATTATGACTACTGGTGAGACATTTCTGTTGGCTCTCTAGTGTAATAGAGCAGACAGAGGGAAATACTTGGGAGTTACTGAACGGTTCGTGCTGCCTTGATTTCACATCATGACAGTATAACTGGACAGTCTTTATCTTGAGACTGTAAAATCCTGTGACTCACCTTCACTTGTCCTTCTTATCCTATTTTTCGACCTTAGAGTCTCGTGGTCACTAGAGACAGCCCTAATGTTTGTAATGAAGGACAGCCCAGAGCTAACCCAACCCAATCGCAAAGCTACTTGCTAGATGGAGCTGCATTTAACCAAAATTGGCCTGCCTGACATGTGCAGTAGCTCAAATTTTGACCTATAAGTGACCTATACCTCATCATAATGCTGAGAATCACGCCCACCACCCTATCTCACACCCATTCTGAGCGTGTTCTCAATAATCATATCCTATCTCACCCCCTTATCTTGAGTCTTGTGCTCATGACCCTAAAACCTGCCCATCTTTTGATGCTGTCAAACTCTCAGTTTTTGCAGTTCAGGGGACAGATTTTTAGGTCTGCTCTCCTGTGCTGTGCCTAGCAATAAACTCTCTCCTTTGACACCCGGAGTCCCAGGAATGGGTCATCTGAGCGCACTGGGAGAGAACCGCTGCTTTTACTTGGCATCACCTGGGAGTCGCTGGCTCCTGCCTTCCTCTCTGCCCCTGTCCTCCTGTGCCCACCTAATCCGAGACTTTCCCGTGTCCCAGCACCTGGTGGTGCATTCATAGTCCCTGGAGTTGTGAGATGTCGCGGTTCCCACACGGACTCAGGTCTGTGGACACAACCCTCCCCTCCTGCTGGGGGCTGCCCTGGCCCCTGCCCCTCCTGCTGGACTCTGAGCTCGGCTCGATCCCAAGTGCCCTTGGACTCAGCACGCAGAGCAGCCACATGGCAGAGCCCCCTCAGCCGGCTGTGGCCAGCTTCCCCACCAGATTTTCACCTTAGAGTTTTCAGCGCATTCCCCCAGAAGGTCTTGTCACCAGGTGTCCATTTTGGGGGGTTTATTTAGATATAGTTTTTCTTTAGGGCCTTGCACCTTTTGCAGAACAAGTATAATGTGCAGAAACTATATAAGCCAACTTTATTTTAATTAAACATTTGATCAATGTTTCATTTATATATAAGTTTTTTCTCCTGTTACAAAGTATAAAGATTTAAATGGGTGAATTTGAGCTGCTTTTACAAATGTGCTGAGATGTCTTAATCTAGAAAAAACTTTTAAGTAGGAAAAAAACACTAAATTTAGTTTTGTATCAAACTATATTGTTCTGAGGTTTATGTAAACATATCAACTACACATTTCTATGGGTTACCTGAGCGAAAATTTATCACATATTAGGTATTATAAATAAAGGCCTGTGCCTATTATTTTTCTTAATAAAATACTGTATGTAACCATTCCAAATATCAAAATACTATTTAGTGGTTGAAAATTACCTGTCTTCAAATGCGAAACAAAATACCTTTACTGAATTAGATTCTAGGTCTAGCACTAAAAATAAAAATTTTCCACGAATAAAAGCTTCAGAGCAATTTCACTTGGTGGTAAATTAGGACAATCTTTTCATTTTCCACTATGGAGATCTGTTATTAAAAAGCATTAAATAACTGGAATTTGATATTTCAAAGCAAGACAGGAAACTAGTTAAATGATGCACAGGTTTTCATGTAAAAATCATATTTTGCAGCCACAATTACTTAAAAGGTAATTCTTCTCAAATGACCTGGCATGGTAAGCTTTCATGAGTGTAGAAGCTTGGTTTTGACCCCTGGCAATTTTCCAAGTTATGTAAATGTGAGAGGGTAACAGATCTCGTTCTGTTTAAATGTAGAGTGTAGAAAATTCAGGTAACAACTTTACTTTCCCTGGCCAACGTAATATCCATCACACAGCAGCAAAGTCACAGAGCCTCTGGAATCACAAATCCAAGGCGGGTGTGATCTATACCAAACCATATAATTTTAGCAAATCAATATGGTGTTTGCAATAAACTAAAATGATGGTTTTTTTTTAAGGAGTTATGCATCACCTTCTTGTTTCAATTTGTTAAAGCTTCCAGAATGCAATATACCAGAAATGGATTGGCTTTTATAAAGGGAATTTATTAACTTACATGTTTACAGTTCTACAGCCATAAAAATGTTCAAACTAAGGCATCTAGAGAAAGATACATGGACTCAAGAAAGGCCAATGTCTGTCACATGGGAAGGCATGTGGCCGGCATCTGCTGGTCCTTGTTCCTGGTTCCATTGTTTCCAGTGTCTGATTCCAGTGGCTTCCTCTCTGAGCATCTGTGGGCCTTTACTCAGCTCCTCTGGGTTCTGGCTTGCTCAGCATCTTGTGGGAAGGCACATGGCAGTGTCTGCTGCCTCTCTGGGCTCTGGTTTTAACCCCAGCTCTCACAGATCCATGGAACTTGTTGCATCTTCCTTTGCATCTCCAAATGTCTGCTTCGGTGTCTGCTCTGAAGAAGCTGTACTTTTCTAAAATGCCCCCCTTTTTAAAGGACTGCAGTAGCTAATCAAAACCCACCTTTAATTGCCAGGGCCATACCTCCATGGAAGTAATATAATCAAAAGGCTGCACCCACAATTGGGCATGTCACATCTTCATGGAAACACTGTAATCAAGGGACCCCACCCTACAATATTGGATCGGGATTAAAAGAACATGGTTTTTCTGGGGTATATAACAGTTTCAAACCAGCATACTTCTTAGTAATTTTCACTGCAAATGAACATGTAAAGATCAAACAAAGCATTACATTTTTTAAAAAATTTGATGTTTCTTTCAATTAGCAATTATGAGCACACTTTGTTATATATAAAATAAATAGAATTCCACAAGTTTAATTTATTTTACTAAGAAAAGTGAAAAATAGCCATAGTTTTTAATAGTGTATAGCAGAGCCAATTATTTTATTCAAATAACTATGGCTCTTAAGCATGGACAATGTCCGTCTTTTGGAGAGAGCTCATTCCAGCTCCTGCGGTAAATAGCAGGCAGTCCCAGGCACAGGCAATGCTTCTGCTTTGTTGACGTTTCCCTGCATGAAGACTCAGAAAGTCTTTGAGTAAGTGTGATATGCCCATCCAGTCGCAGAGCTAAGTGATGAAAAAAATAATGTATTTTTTATTGGACAATTCTTGAAATACTGTGTAACCACTTTCTATTTCCAGACCTTTTTATCATCTTAAACAAAACACATACTCTTTTAACAGTAACTCCTGTGTAGTGGGGAGCTGTTATGTGCCCCAGAAATGGGCATGCACGTTAATCCACCCTGTGGGTACAGGTCTTTGGGGGCTGGACCTTCCTCTTAGGTTGTTTCCATGGAGATGTGACCCCGCCCATTCATGGTAGGCCTTGATCCTCTACCCGAGTCCTTCACGAGAGGATAAAAGACAGGGATGACAGAGAGAGGGACAGAGAGGAACACCTCAGAGATGCTAAGAGAGAACCCAGAGGAAGGGCCACTGCAATCAGAAGCTGGAAGCAGTGGAAGCCTGGAGTGAAGATCCAGCAGGGGCCGGCCATGAGCCTTCCCATGTGACCGAGTGTCCCAGGGGCTGGCGGTTTCTCTTCAGAGAAGGTTTGTTCTTGTTGATACCTTAATTGGGACATTTTCATGGTCTTAGACTGCAGATTTCTAAGCTAATAATCCGCCATTGTTAAAAGTCAACCTATTTCTGGTATATTGCATTCTTGCAGCTTTAGCAAACTGAAAAAACTCCCATCCCTAGTAGCCACTATTCTGCCTTCTGTCTCCATAAATTTGTTTATTCTAAGTATTTTATCTAAGATAAATAATACAACATTTCTCCTTTTGTGTCTGGCTTATTTCAGTCAACATTCTGTCTTCAGGGTTCACCCATTTGTAGCATGGACTAGCACTTCTTTTAGTAGCTGAACAGCATTCCATTGGATGGGTAGATCGCATTTTGTTTATCCCTTCTTCTGTTGATGAACCCTTGGGTAGCTTGCACCTTTTGGCTAGTGTGAATAATGCTGCAGTGAACATTGCTGTACAAGTATTTGTCTGAGTTTCTGCTTTCAGTCTGTGGGGGTATAAACCTAGAGGTGGAGTTTCTGGGGCAGATGGTAATTCTATGTTTAACTTTCTGAGGAACCACCAAAATGTTTTCCGCAGTGGCTGCACCATTTTACTTTCCCACCAACAATGTATGAAGAATCCTATTTCTCAGCATCCTCATCAATAACTTGTTATTTTGTTTTAAAAATGGCTGTCCTAAAGGTGTGTGAAATGGTATCTTCTTTTTTTTAAACTTTTTTTATTGTATAGTACAGCATATATACAAAGCAAAGAAATAAAAAAGCAATAGTTTTCAAAGCACTCTTCAGCAAGTAGTTATAGGACAGATCCCAGAGTTTGCTGTGGGCTACCATACGATCCTCTCATATTTTTTCTTCTAGCTGCTCCAGAACATAGGAGGCTAGAGGGCTTAAATATTTTTTTATCATCACAATCAACTTTTTTCCTTCTTTTTTTTGTGAAAAATAACATATATACAAAAAAGCTATAAATATCAAGGCACAGCACCACAATTAGTTGTAGAACATATTTCAGACTTTGGCATGGGTTACGATTTCACAATTTTAGGTTTTTACCTCTAGCTGCTCTAAAATACTGGGGACTAAAAGACATATCAATTTAATGATTCAGCATTCATATTCATTTTTAAAATCTTATCTTCTCTGTATAACTCCACCATCACCTTTGATCTTTCCCTACCTCTCTTTAGGGGTGTTTGGGCTATGGCAATTTTAAAGTTTTGCTATTGGAAGTGCCTGTCACTAAAATGGGGTAGGGAGAGGGAACTATCTGATGTTTTGGAGAGGCTGGGCCCTCCTTATCTGGACCAGGGACCCATCTGGAGGTTGTAGGTTTCTGGAAAGTTACTCTAGTGCCTGGAACCCTTGTGGAATCTTATAAATTGCCCCATGTGTTCTTTAGGATTGGATGGAATGGTTCTGGTTGGGGGTTGGCATGTTATGATAGGTAGCAAGGTCTGCCTGAAGCTTGTATAACAGCAACCTCCAGAGTAGCCTTTTAACTCTATTTGAACTCTCTCTGATACTTTATTAATTACACCTCTTTTCCCCCTTTTGGTCAGGATGCAATTGTTGATCCCATGGTTCCAGGCCTGGATTTATCCCTGGGAGTCCTCTCCCACGTGGCCAGGGAGACTTTCACTCCTGGATGTCATGTCCCACGTAGGGGGGAGGGCAGTGATTTCACTTGCAGAGTTGGGTTTAGAGATAGTGAAGTCACGTCTGAGCAACAACAGAGGTCCTCCAGAAGTAACTCTTAGGCATGCCTATAGGTAGTCTAAGCTTCTTTGCTACCTACATAAACTTCACAAGATTAGGCCTCATGATCGAGGGCATGGCCTATTGATTTGGGTGTCCCTAAAGTTTGACACAGTATCAGGGGATACCCTGATGGTAAGGCTTAATAGTTCCATATTTTTCTCCCATCCCTCAGGGGACTTTGCCAATACTTTTTTTTTTTTTTTTTTTTAAAGGAAAGACAGAGAGAAGGAAGGAAGGATAGAAGGAAGGAAGGAAGGAAGAAAGGGAAACATTTTTAAACATTTTCTTGTTTTATTGTATTCTGTTTCTCCGTTTTTGTTACATGGGCTGGGGCCGGGAATCGAACCGAGGTCCTCCGGCATAGCAGGCAAGCACTTTGCCCGCTGAGCCACCGCGGCCCGCCTTGCCAATACTTTTTGACTATCTGCTTAACATACTCTGGGATGGGAGTATTTTACATTAAGATATATAGGATTAAATGCCCTCATTCCCATTCTGGGCTCCCTGTGTTTGGGTTGTTTAAATGATATATCCAGACAGGTTGAGTTAGATTGTGTGCTACAGAAAATTTAGGTTCTGGACAAAATAAACCTTTCTTCCATTGGTCTCATAAAGTAGGTGAAGTTTTAAAATACAGACAATGTCTTCCTTAACTCTGTGTTCTGAATTACCTTAATCCTGACCTGATCAGCTTCACTCTTAACTCTGATTGAAGCCAGATCTTTTTCAATTCCTTTAACAGTTGTTGTATGTGGCAATGCTGACCTTCAGAGCTGTAGAAGTCCAAATCTGAGTCTCAGGTGTCACACATGCATCAAAAGTTCCAGGGAAATACTAAGCTATACGTATCACAGCCTCTCAAAATCTTGAAATAACAATTACTGCTCCAGACTAAATGTGACTGCTATTAGAGTTTACAATCTAGGCCTCAATTTTCTTATAAGTATTTTCTAAATGAGACCTTACAATATTTGCTGTTTTGTTTCTGGCTTATTTTGCATGTCAAAATGTCTCACAGTTTCATTCACAACGTTGCATGCCTCACAATTTCGCTCCTTTCTCTAGTAGCGCAATATTTGATCACATGTATATGCCACTGTTCACCATTCTACTTCTCAGTCAGTGATCCTTCAGCCACCTCCATCCAATGGGTGTCATGTATAATGTCCAAAGTCAACAGTCCATCAACACTTACAATTTTTGACAATTTCATTGCTCCCATGAAAAAAATAACTGGTAAACACATCCTCGCTAAATAGAAAATGTGAACCTCCCCTTAACTCTTGTCCCTCCTCCCACTACTTGCCCCTGGTATTGCTGTGGTACTGCTGATGTCTTCCTGTTAAACATAGCCCATGGCATGCAATAGCAGTTTTCCTCTAATTTTCACTCTAGGCATTTCTAGATTATACCATCACAATCTTTACCGTCTATCTTTCCTTCTGCTTTCACTTGTACCCCAAGCCCTCCTCCCTCTACCATTCTCACATTCAGCTTCATTCAGTGTACTAACATTATTGTATTACATGAGGTAGTATTGTGCTATCCATTTCTAAATTTTTACAATCAGTCTGTTGCACAATCTGTATCCCTTCAGCTCTAATTACCCAATATCTACCCCATTTCTATCTCCTGATGGTCTCTCTTCTTATCTGAAATTCTCCAAGTTCATTCGCTAATGTTAGTTCATATCAGTGAGACTATACAGTATTTGCCCTTTTGTTTCTGGCTAATCTCACTCAGCATAATGTCCTTAAGGTCCATCCATGTTGTTACATACTTGATAACTTTATCCTGTCTTACAGTTGCATAATATTCCACAGTATGTATATACCACAGCTCGCTTAGCCACTTGCCTGTTGATGGACATTTGGGCCATTTCCATCTCTTGGTAATTGTAAATAATGCTGCTATAAACATTGTTGTGCAAATGTTTGTTTGTGTCCTTGCCCTCATGTCCTCTGAGTAGATATCTAGCAATGGTATTGCCGGATCATATGGCAGTTCTATACTTAGCTTCCCGAGGAACCACCAAACTGCCTTCCACGGTGTTGTACCATTTTGCATTCCCACCAACAGTGGATAAGTGTGCCTCTTTCTCCACATCCTCTCCAGCACTTGTCATTTTCTATTTTATTGATAATGGCCATTCTGGTGGGTGTGAGATGATATTTCAATGTGATTTTGATTTGCATTTCCCTAATAGCCAGGGAAGTTGAGCATCTTTTCATGTGCCTTTTGGTCATTCGTATTTCCTCTTCTGAGAAGTATCAATTAATGTCTTTTGCTTATTTTGTAATTGGGTTGTTCATCTTTTTATTGTTGAGTTGAACAATCTCTTTATATATTCTGGATACTAGACCTTTATCTGATATATCATTTCCAAATATTGTCTCCCATTGTGTAGGCTGTCCTTTTACTTTCTTGACAAAGTTCTTTGATGCACAAAAGTGTTTAATTTTGAGGAGTTCCCATTTATCTATTTCTTTCTTCAGTACTCATGCTTTGGGTGTAAGATCTAGGAAACCACCTCCTATTATAAGATTTGTAAGATATTTCCCTACATTTTCTTCTAACAATTTTATAGTCTTAGATCTATTGTTTAGGTCTTTGATCCATTTCGAGTTAATTTTTGTATAGGGTGTGAGATATGTATCCTCTTTCATTCTTCTGCATGTGGATATCCAGTTCTCTGGGCACCATTTATTGAAGAGCCTGTCCTGTCCCAGGTGAGTTGGCTTGACTGCCTTATCAAAGATCAATTGTCCATAGATGAGAGGGTCTATATCTGAGCACTCTATTTGAGTCCATTGGTCAGTATATCTATCTTTATGCCAGTACCATGCTGTTTTAACCACTGTAGCTTCGTAATACACCTTAAAGTCAGGTAGTGTGAGACCTCCGACTTCATTTTCCTTTCTCAGGGTATTTTTAGCTATTTGGGGCACCCTGCTCTTCCAGATAAATTTGGTTATTGGTTTTTCTATTTCTGAAAAGTAAGTTTTTGGGATTTTAATTGGTATTACATTAAATCTATAGTTCAATTAACTAGAATTGACATCTTACTTACATTTAATCTTCCAATCCATGAATATGGTATGCCCTTCCATTTATTTAGGCCTTTTGTGATTTCTCTTAGCAATTTCTTGTAGTTTTCTTTGTACAGGCCTTTTTTATTCTTAGTTAAATTTATCCCTAAATATTTCATTCTTTTGGTTGCAATTGTAAATGGATTTTTTTTCTTGATTTTCCCCTCAGATTGTTCATTATTAGTGTATAGAAACACTACAGATTTTTGAGTGTTTATCTTGTAACCTGCCACTTTGCTGTACTCATTTATAGCTCTAGTAGTTTTGCTGTGGGTTTTTTTTGGGTTTTCGACATATGGTATCATATCATCTGCAAACAGTGAGAGTTTTTATTTCTTCCTTTCCAATTTTGTTGCCCTGTATTTCTTTTTCTTGTCTAATTGCTCTAGTTAGAACTTCCCACACAATGTTGAATAACTATGGTGACAGTGGACATCCTTGTCTTGTTCCTGATCTTAGGGTAAAGTTTTCAGTTTTTCCCCATTGAGGATGATGTTAGCTGTGGGTATTTCATATATTCCCTTTATCATGTTGAGAAAGTTCCCTTCTATTTCTATCATTTGAAGTGTTTTCAACAAGAAAGGGTGTTGAATTTTGTCAAATGCCCTTTCTGCATCAATCGAGATGATCATGTGGTTTTTCTGCTTTGATTTGTTGATATGTGTAGGAGCCAAGGGTTAAAACAAGACCTGCAGGTTTTGTTGGGAGCAGCTGGCCTCAGGATGGTGGCAGTAAACTGTGGAGATTGTTATGTAGAGCAGTCTAGGAGGAAGAGAATGTTTACCCCAAATGGTTATGTTAAGTATGAAGGGAGAACACTGAAAGATAAGAACTTTGTTCCCTCAGGAAATGCATGCATGCCTATTGTCATCCTGTGGTATATAACCAGGATCTGGTTAAGAATAAAGTTGTCTGATGTCTGATGTAAAGTTAAGCTTCAGACCCCCTGAACCCATCTGTGTCTGTCTTTCTTTTCTTCCGTTCTTTCTCTCTTTCTCATCATTCCTTAATATCCTTCGAGCTCTGTTTCAACAGGAAGCAACAGATATGGTGTATTACATTAATTGATTTTCTAATGTTGAACCATCCTTGCATACATAGGATGAATCCTACTTGGCCATGGCGTATAATTCTTTTAACGTGCTGCTTATGTTGGTTTGAAAGGATGTATGGACCCTAGAAAACCATATTTTAATCAAAGTCCCATTTCATAAAGGCAGAGTAATCCCTATTCAATAATGTATGTTTGAATCTTTAATTAGATCATGTCCCTGGAGATGTAACCCAATCAAGAGTTGTTAAACTGGATTGGGGGAAATGTATTTCCACCCATTTGGGTGGGTTTTGATTAGTTTCTGGAGTCCTATAAAAGATGGAACATTTTGGAGAATGAGGGAGATTTGGAGAGAGCAGAGAATGCTGCAGCACCACAAAGCAGAGAGTCCACGAGCCAGCAACCTTTGAAGATGAGGAAGGAAAACACCTCCCGGGGAGCTTCATGAAACAGGAAGCCAGGAGAGAAAGCTAGCAGATGACGCTGTGTTCACCATGTGCCCCTCCAGCTGAGAGAAAAGCCCTGACTGTGTTCGCCATGTGCCTTCTCAGCTGAGAGAGAAACCCTGAACTTCATCGGCCTTCTTGAACCAAGGTATCTTTCCCTGGATGGATGCCTTTGATTGGACATTTCTATAGACTTGTTTTAATTGGGACATTTTCTCAGCCTTAGAACTGTAAACTAGCAACTTATTAAATTCCCCTTTTTAAAAGCCATTCTGTTCCTGGTATATTGCATTCCAGCAGCTAGCAAACTAGAACACTGCTGGATTCGACTTGCAAGAATTTGTTGAGCATTTTTGCATGTATATTCATTAGAGAGATTGGTCTGTAATTTTCTTTTCTTGTAGTTTTTTTGTCTGGCTTTGGTATGTGGGTGATGTTGGCTTCATAGAATGAGTTAGGTAGCCTTCCCTCCTCCAATTTTTTTTAAGAGTTTGAGCAGGATTTGGTACTAATTCTTTCTTGAAGATTTGGTAGAATTCACATGTAAAGCCATCTGGTCCAGGACTTCTCTTTTTTTGGGAACTTCTTAATGACTAATTCAATTCCTTTACTTGTGATTGGTTTGTTGAGGGCGTCTGTTTCTTCTTGAGTCAATGTTGGTTATTCATGCCTTTCTAGGAAGTTGTCATTTCATCTACATTGTCTAGTTTATTAGCATAAGGTTGTTCATAGTACCCTCTCATTATCTCCTTTATTTCTGCGGGGTCAGTGGTTATGTCTCCTTCCGTTTCTATTTATTTGCATCCTCTTTGTTTTTTTTTGTCAACCTCACTAAGGGTCCATCAATCTTATTGATTTTTTCATAGAACCAACTTCTGGTTTTGTTGATTTTCTTGATTGTTTTCATGTTCTCAATTTCATTTATTTCTGCTCTAATCTTCATTATTTCTTTCCTTTTGCTTGCTTTGGGGTTAGTTTGCTGTTCTTTCTCTAGTTTTTCCAAGTGGACAGTTAATTCTTCAATTTTTGCTCTTTCTTCTTTTTTGATGTAGGCATTTAGGGCAATAAATTTCCCTAATAAAAAGGACGTCCTTTGATGCATCCCATAAATTTTGATATGTTGTGTTTTCATTTTCATTTGCCTCAAGATATTTACAGATTTCTCTTGTAATTTCCTCTTTGACCCACTGGTTGTTTAATAGTGTGCTGTTAAGCCTCCATGTATTTGTGAATTTTCTGGCCCTCTGCCTATTATTGATTTCCAACTTCATTCCTTTATGATCTGAGAAAGTGTTTTGTATGATTTCAATGTTTTTAAATTTACTGAGACTTGCTTTGTGCCCCAGCATATGGTCTATCCTTGAGAATGATCCATGAGCACTTGAGAAAAAGGTGTATCCTGCTGTTGTGGGGTGTAATGTTCTACAAATGCCTGTTAAGTCTATTGTATTATTCAAATTCTCTGTTTCTTTATTGACCCTCTGTCTAGATGTTCTTTCCATTGTTGAGAGTGGGAAATTGAAGTCACCGACTATTATGGTAGATGTGTCTATTTCTCTTTTCAGTGTTGCCTCACGTATTTTGTAGCACTCTGGCTTGGTACATAAATATTTAAGGTTGTTATGTCTTCTTATTTAATTGTTCCATTTATTAATACATAGTGTCCTTCTTTGTTTCTTTTAATTGTTTTACATTTGAAATCTAATTTGTTGGATATTAGTATAGCTACTCCTGCTGTTTTCTGATTTTTTCTTGCATGAAATAACTTTTCTCACCTTTCACTTTCAACCTGTGTTTATCCTTGGGTCTAAGATATGTCTCCTGTAGGCAGCATATAGATGGGTCCTGTTTTTAAATCCATTCTGCCAGTCTGTGTCTTTTGATTGGGGAGTTTAACCCATTAACATTTAGTGTTATTACTGTAAGGGCAGTACTTTCTTCTACCATTTTGCCTTTTGGATTTTGTATGTTATATCTAAATTTTCTTCTTTTTATCTTTACTGATAGCCTTCATTTCTACACTGTTCTCCACACCTCTCTCTCCTGTCTTTTCCTATCTCTATCTAGTGCTGCCTTTTGTATTTCTTGCAGAGCCAGTCTCTTGGTCACAAATTCTCTCAGTGACTTTTTGTCGGAAAATGTTTTAATTTCCCCCTCATTTCTGAAGGACAGTTTTGCTGTATATAGAATTCTTCATTGGCAGTTTTTCTCTTTTAATAATTTAAATATATCACACCACTATCTTCTCACCTCCATGGTTTCTGATGAGAAATCTACACATAGTCTTATCGACCTTCCCTTGTATGTGATGGATTGCTTTTCTCTGGTTGCTTTCAAGATTCTCTCTTTCTCCTTGACATCTGACATTCTGACTAGTAAATATCTTGGAGTATGTGTATTTGGATCTATTCTGTTTGCAGTATGCTGCACTTCTTGGATCTGTCATTTTAAGTCTTTCATAAGAGTTGGGAAATTTTCAGTGACAATTTCCTCCATGAGTTTTTCTCCTCCTTTTCCCTTCTCTTCTTCTTCTGAGACACCAACAACACGTATATTCATGAGCTTCATGTTGTCATTCAATTCCCTGAGTCCCATTCTTTTCTGTATATTTTCTTTTGCTTGTCGGATTTCAGATGTCTTGTCCTCCAGTTCACTAGTCCTATCTTCTGCCTCTTGAAATTTAACATCGTAGGTTTTCATTTTTTTTCATCTTGTCTACTTGCCTTTCATTCCCATAAGTTCTGTGATTTTTTTTCAGACATTGAATTTCTTCTTTTTCTTCATCCCTTGCCTTCTTTCTATCCTCCCACAATTCACTGATTTTATTTTTGATGAGATTTCCATGTCTGTTTGAACATTCCGAATTAATTGTATCAACTCCTGTATCTCACTTGAATGATTAGTTTTTTCCTTTGACTGGGCCGTATCTTCAATTTTCCTCATATGATTTGTTGTTTTTTGCTGGTGTCTAGGCATTTAATTTCCTTAGTTATTCTGGAGATTGTTTTCACCTAGGATTTTCTTGGTGGATGACTTTGTTGTCTATATGTTCTTTGACATTCAGTTTAGCTTATTCTAGACCTCTAGCTTAGGTTTTATTTAACAGGTCAGTTTTTTCAGTTCTTGTTTTCTTGTTTCTTGCCCTGCCTGTATAGTGCCTTTTTCCCCCCTTAAGAGGGTCTACTTAGGTATTCTAGACCCCAGTCAGATTTCCCTAGACCAAACTGGCCTCCTCTCAGGAGGAAAGAGTCATCTGCATAGTTTTCCCTGAGGGTGAGACCCAGCATGTTGGAAGACTTTCCTGTGAAGTCTCTGGGCTCTGTTTTTCTTATCCTGCCCAGTATGTGGTGCTTGTCTGCCTGTGGGTCCTACCAGCATAAGGTGATGAGGCACCTGTAACTTCAGCAGACTCTCCCTGCTGGGAACGTGGTTGAGGTAGAGGAGAGGTTGTAGGCTGGCTTTAATCACTTCAGTTTTCCAGACCCTGGGGTCTGAATTCCTTGAGGGAGGGATTCCACCTGAGCTGGGCCCCACCCCTCTCTTGAGAAAGGTGCCAGCTCCAGACAAGCTCTCAGACAAGCTTATTCTGCCCATGCCTGGGGCAGTTGGAGCCTGAGAAGCCTTGCAGCTGTATCCAATGAGTAGTCAAGCCATAGAAACACAAGCACAAAAAAGAAAAGAGAAAGAAAAGTCCTTTTCACAGCAGGGTTTGCCAATCAAGAGCTTAAGTTGTTATGTTGCTTTGGTAATCTCCAGGTCCTATGTGCCCCCTTCAAGTATTTTGTGCTGTCCAATCAAAAAACCTCTCTTTTTTTTTTTTTGCTTTTTTCTGTCAGCCCTGCCCACTCTGTGCTGGGGCAAAACCCAACAATTTCAGCTTTTACTCAAGGTTCAGCTGAGCAGGGGGCCTATTTTTATTAGTCAGAATTAGTTAATTCCACGATTAAAGCTTGGTTGCGCTCAGCCCCTGCTGCTGGTAAAGTCTCTTTCCTTACCCCTCTGGGAAGCAGCCTGTGGGGGAGGGGCGCCAGCGTCCATGGCTTGGGGAACTCACGGTTCTGCGGTTCTGCAGGGGCTTACAGCCGGTCCAGTTTGCCCAGACTGGTAGATGCTGTGTGTCTGGTCACTGATGTGGCCCTAGCAGTTGTTCTGTCTTGTTCCTGGCTAGTTGCTCTGGAGGACGAACTAAATTGCATGCCTCGTTATGCCGCCATCTTGGCTCCCCAAATCCTGAAATCTAATGGATTTTGCCCTGCAGATTTTCGAAAGTGCTTGGGTCCAGTGATCCCTGTGTTCCTTTCAATTTCTCCCTGTGGAAATGGTGGTATTCATCCTATGACTGTCTCTCCTTTGTATGTTGGCAGCAAATAACTTGTTCTGAGTTTTTCAGGTCCAGAGCAGAGGGGAATTTTGCCTTAGGACAGAACATGCCTGTAACAGACTTTGATGAGATTCTGTACTGTTTGTGACTTTGTATTGTATTTGTATTGTTACTGAACTGTAATAATGGCTTAAGGCTGTTTGATATTGTGATGGAATGAATGTATTTTGCATTTGGAAAGAACATGTCTTTTGGGGCTCCAAAAGGTGCAATGTGCTGGTTTGAATTTGTGGACCCCAGAAAATCCATGTGCTTTAATCCTCATTCAGTATTGCTGGGTGGAATCTTTTTTTATTGTTTCCATGGAGATGTGACCCACCCAACTGTGGGTGGTAACTTTTGATTAGATAATTTCCACGGAGATGTATCTCTATCCATTCAAGGTGGGGTTGCTTACTGGAGCCCTTTAAGAGGGAACCATTTTGGAAAGAACCACAGAACCCAGGTAGCCTAAGACCTTTGGAGATGAAGAAGGAAAATGACCCTGGGGAAGCCTCATGAAATAAGAAGCCTGGAGAGAAAGCTAGCAGGTGTCATCATCTTCACTATGTGACTTCCCAGTTGAGAGAGAAACCCTGAACATCATCAGCCTTCTTGAATGAAGATATATATCTCATTCTCTCAATGCCTTAGATTGGACATTTCTATAGCCTTGCTTTAGTTGGGACATTTCCACAGCCTTAGAACGGTGGACTTGCAACTTAATAAATTCCCCCTCTTATAAGCTATTCTGTTTCTGGTATATTGCATTCCAGCAGCTAGTAAAGTAGAACAGGGCTTGAACACAAATGTTTAGTGGATACCAAAATGGAAAGATCTTCTGTGAGTAGAATTACTGTAGAACATTCTCCCATAGACCTAGGATACCTGTTGCTAATGGGTGGCCATTAGGTTTACAGTTCCACACATGCTGTCCCTCCATAAGAGCAGGCCTTAGTGCCAGTTTCATCCTTTTAGGTTCTAACCACATCACTCTGGCTATTATTTCCCAAGTAGATATATCCCTGGTGCATCGTTCATATTGTAGCATCATTGGTCCTTGAGACAAGGAAGATGGGGTCAGGGTTCCATTGGCCTATCTCACAGCACCCTCAGGCACTATGCAGGAGAGCCAGTCTGGAGGCCAAAGCGATGGAACCCTTTCCAGCAGGCAGAGCTACAGGTGTCCTTAGTAACAGGGTATTTCCATCCACCTCTTGGGCATGACCAGAATATTGATACCTTTATAGTTTTGGAGGCTGTAGTAACTGGCCTTGCCAATAACTCAAATGGGGAGACACCAAGTGCAGTGCCTGGAGCCTTGTTTAAGCAGGTAAGAGAATCTATTAATATAGAAGTCCAATTCTGCAGGGAATAGGTTTTAGTAAATTGTCTTATTTGCTATTTTAATAAGCCATTCTTCTATTCTATTAACACAGCTCCTGTAATTGATTCCACTTGTTGAAGGTCTTATACACTGCAAGTAATGGTTGCTCCATTATTGTATATTTGGCTTCTGTCCTTCTCCAGAGTTGTGACCAAACCCCACGGGCATGATAGTCTGTTTCTTCCATAAGCCCCAACTCATATCTTTATCATTTCTAGTTACCTCAAGTTCACGTGGGTGTTGGGGTAGAGGGGAGCATAAAGCTTTGGCTTTGGTGGCCAAGAGCTATGCTTGGTCAAAAGCCTCCTGCCTCTGCTTTCCTCAGTCCCATGTTTTCTCTCTTTTAATAAGTGCATATAAAGGTCTAAGAACTTGGGCTAATTGTAGTACAAATATCCTCCAATAATTTAAAAGTCCTATAAAAACTTGTAATTGTTTAATAGTATCAAAGACAGGCTATTGCAGAATTTTCTCGATGACATTTTCCAGAATGTTTCTGGTCTTACCTAACCAGGTGAAACCCAAGAACTTTACAGCCATCCCAAACTCTTGTATTTTTGTCAGGTTGACCTCCCATCCTCTGTCCTTTAACCTGTCACAGGCAAGTCTTGAGGAAATTTCTAAATCTGTAAGAAAATTAGAGGTTAGCATAGCATAATCTATATAATGGGATAACAGAACAGTAGAAGGTGAATCTAGAGTTGATGGATCCCAGGCAACCATTCTATGACACAAAGTAAAAATCCTTGTGGCATGACGGTAAATGTTGACCTTCCCATGTGAAGATGAGTTGATTTTGGGATTGAAGATCTAAGAGTATGCTGAAGAAAACATTTGTCAGGTCTATTACAGCATGAGCGATTCCTAACTTAGCGATCACTTGATCAAGTAGTTTGGCCTAACATGGGTACAGCAGCATGTAGGGGGAATAACTTTATTTAATTCTCAATAATCTATAGTCTATTCTCCAAGTGCCATCAGGCTGTTTTTATTAACCAGACAGTTCTGTTAAAAGGACTTTGCACTGATTATACAATTTTCACTTTTGCCAATTCTTTGATTGCTTCAATTATTTCTTGATGCCCACCTGGGAGTCAGTGTTGCTTGGGGTGCACAATTCACGGTAGGCTTGGTAAAATGACTGGTTTCCATTTAGCCTACCCCCTCAGGACTGCTTTTACCACTCGTATTCATTGGTGGAATTCACCCAAAGTAGTGTGACAGGTATGGCCCAATAGAATATCAATCCCTAAAATGTTTTTCTGTTGGAGGGTAATTACCGATTTCAAGAGTTAAACATGTTCATCTTACCTGTATGGAAGAATTGCCATACCATCGACAGTAACTCAGTGTCCTTGATGTTTTTCAGGATTTCCATATATTAAAGTACATTCAGCTCCTGTGTCTATTAATGCCCATGTTCTTTGCATATTCCTAGTGGCCCCGACAGACAGTGAATGTCACATGTGACTCTGGTAGAGTCCTACTATGCAGGGCAACTTTGGCCTTCTTGTCAGAACAGAGGGTCTGGGGGTGCTCACTCCAGATAATCATCTGCCATTGGAGTTGTTGGCACCACAATTACTTGTTCTTCATAGTTACCAGATTAGTAAATTTTTGCTCAGGTTTTAAGTCTTTCCAGATACGAATTAAAACAACATTTGACTCTCCATATATTTCCTCGTGGGCAATGCCTAATCTCAAGAGGTCAGCCCACATTTTTTTATGGGTTAGTCTAATGGGGTCCTTTGTTGGATTTTCTCTTGTGGAGACTTGTTCTTGTTTTTGTTCCCTGGGTTTTGATCCCATTCTCTTTCTAACTCGCTCTCTGTTCTGGTCTAGATCACTAAGGTCAGCCATAGCTTCCCCCACTACATAAACCTCTTGAACCACTAGGCGACTCTAGAGGGCTACTAAAGCTTTTATTTTAATGTTGGGTTAGTAGTGATGTTACTAAGTTTTTCTTCCTTTCTGGCGATTAAGCTAATCCTATCAGTACACCATCCAAGCTGCTAAAGGTTCTTTGGAGTGTTGCTAAAAGGTTTTTCCCAACTGAATCAGTTCCCTAGCAGAGTACTCCCTTACAAACACAGTTTCACTTACAGGTGCACCATTGAATACCCCAGCTTGGGTTAGGCATGCTTTACTTGATTTAGCGTTCCTTAATATAAGAGGTTTGAACTTGGAGGCTGGGAGTCTCCTCTTCTATCACCTCAATATTGGTATCGCTATCTTCATCCTCCCAGGGGTTTCAGGTGTTTGGATCCTGTATTAGTTAGGGTTCTCTAGAGAAACAGAATCAACAGGGAACACTTGCAAATATAAAATTTATAAAGTGTCTCACATGACCGCAGGAACGCAGAGTCCAAAATCCACAGGGCAGGCTGTGTGTGAAGCTGACGACTCCAATGGATGGTCTGTATGAACTCCACAGGAGAGGCTAACCAGGCGAAGCAGGAATGGGATCTGTCTCCTCTGAGTCCTCCTTAAAAGGCTTCCCATGATTAGATTTAGCATCACTAATTGTAGGAGACACTCCCCTTTGGCTGATTACAAATGGAATCAGCTGTGGATGCAGCTGACGTGATCATGACCTAATCCTATGAAATGTCCTCATTGCAATAGATAGGCCAGCACTTGCCCAATCAGAAAAACAGGTACCACAGCTTGGCCAAGTTGACACATGTCCCTAACCACGACAGACCCAATCCTACTTAGCTGAGATAGTTCTAACCTTTGTTCAGGTCTTTTTGTGACCTAGTTTAAAAATCTGACAGGCCAGCACTTCTGTATCATCATCTTTCTTATCTAATAGCTCTGAAAGACCTGGAGACCTGATATTAAAGTAGAGATAGATGTCTGCATATCTCTTTCTAACTGCAACTCTTCCTTCAACTTGCAGATTTCTCTGTCCTTTTCAAGACAGTCTTCTGTTGCTAGCCATACTGCACACAGCAAAGGCTGGTTGACTGCAGCGGTATCATGTCTACCATTTTTACCAAATTTCATAATCATTTGTTCTTGTCCTATTCTATATTCTTTTGGGTATTTTGGGGGTGTCCCTATACTCACATGGAGGTCTGCAATTGTCAAGCAAGTGGGTGACCCTTCCCCTCATCAAGGGAGCAGGCCACCCCTGGACTTGCAGATTTATCTTTCTCGAGACAGTCTGCTGTAGCTAGCCATATTGGAAATAATGGTCAGAAAACTGCAGCAGCAGCACTTCTGTTATCTTTGTTAAATTTCATGCACTCTATTCCTCTAGACGTTTTTGGAGCATCTCCACACTCATGCAGAGATCTGCAAGAAATCAGGCAAGTGGACAACCCCTCCCCACATCAAGGAAGCAGTCCATCCCGGGATTACCCCCACGGATTCCCCACCCCTGCTCATGCTTTGGTCTGTTGTATCATGCCAGCTGTGCCAATTGTTCTGCTTAACGCGAAGGGCTGTGTTGCACCTAACCTTGGAGACAACCATATCTACTAAACAGAGACAGCCTCCACAGAGCTGCAAGGGGCACAACAGACCAGAGAACGACTTGGACAGGTCCAGGAAGTAAGATAGTAAGGATTTTTTTGGAGGTTATTTGGGGCCCTCATCCTCGATGATGGGAGAAGAGACAGCAGTTCCTTGCCATAATAGTCTGCATTGATCAAAAAAGGTACAGAGCCAAGAGAGTGCTTGCACTTTATTGCCAACAAAATTAACTGTTTCTTAATGTTAATCTCTCTGAGCACACTTTCCCATGGAGTTTAACCTTGGGAAGAGACTGAAGGCACAGAGCTGAGAGAGCATGTGCAGGAATGCACATAATTGCTAACAAAGTTGGAGGAGTTGGAAGATATTGAAAAATGCAAAAACATTGTTACAACCCTGGGCCACCTTTCAAGTCAGCCAGGTTTGGTGTTCTCAGGGGCACCTAGCTGCCTGAAGGGGGAAGGGGAGAAGGCAGGTGGGGAAAGTTGCACCTAGCCTTGGAGACAATCATGCCTGTCAAGCAGAGAAGGAAATGGCCTTTGAGGGAGCCTGGCCAACAAGTCATCAGAACCAGGGGAAAGTTCTTCCCCCTGCAGTGTCCCTCAGCACTTAGAGATGAGAGGCAATGACCAGGTAACTGACACAGCTGAACTTCTCCCCCTGCCTCCCCACCCCCAGGTTCACTTATGGGTTCTGGGCACCAGTAGCCTGTATAAGCTGTTCCTCATTCCATGGGAATCTAAGTCTCTGAGGTCATGGAATGCGAAGGCTGGGGGTAGGGGGTGGGGGTGGCATGGCTGAAGAGCTTAACCTGGGGGATGCTGTACTGGAAAGGGTGTGGCCAGGGGCCCTAGGCTCTGAACCAAGGTGACCTGGGGCAGGGCTTAGAGGCTCTAGGTTCTGAGGACTATTGCAACATTGAGAACTGTTAGAGATGCGCTGGCAGTATGTGGTTTAGGGGTTCTGGGGATGGAGGACAGAGACTGAGCTCCGAGAGAGAACAAGGTGCAGAGACAGAAGGTAAAGCAGGAGGCAAGAGGCATTAGGAGGGTCCATGGTAGCAGAGTGTCCATCAGGAGAGGCTGTACTTCCCAGGGCACCAGGGGGGTTCTTTGCTTGAGCTAACTCTCAAAGCCTAGCTTTCTCTCTCTGGTCCAAGAATCACTTCTCTAATATTTTAACTAAATTGCCTCTAGACTTAGGTCCTTTCAAGAGTTGAATTCCTGTGGAAAACTGGGCCGAGAGAGTGAGTTCTCTGTGCTTGTCATGACTCCTCAGTCATCACTGATTGTGTATGTGTGAGTGAGTGTGGCATATGGTTTGGACTACAGCCCTTTTTAGAGGCAAAATTTATTAGCACAAATGGCAAAAACCAAACACAAATAGAAAACACCAAAAGGGTTAGGGTTTGTGTGAGAAAGGAAACCTCAACATGGCAATCCTTTGATCACTTAAGGAACCTTCTTTGATTTTCTATTTCATCCCTTGTCATGGAGGCAGAATTTGTGTACCTAGTTATTTCTACTCTCTTTATAGTCTAGAGTGTAAGGGGTCAGAAGTCTTGCTCAGAAGCTACTCAGGGCTGGGATGGTGGAGGTGTGGGGTGACACATTTCATCCTCTTATGGCTGTTGAAATGTGATTTACTGCTAGACTCCCCCACTCTCCCTGCAGACATAGGGCTTCACCCCTGAGTGTGTCCTCTGGTGTCTGGTGAGGTGTGAGTTATCACTAAAGCCTCGCTCACACTCCCTGCAGACATAGGGCTTCTCCCCTGAGTGTGTCCTCTGGTGGGTGGTGAGGGCTGACTTAACAGTAAAGCCTTGTCCACACTCCCTGCAGACATAGGGCTTCTCCCCTGTGTGTGTCCTCTGGTGGGTGGTGAGGGTTGACTTCTGACTAAAGCCTCGCCCACACTCCCTGCAGACATAGGGCTTCTCCCCTGTGTGTGTCCTCTGGTGGGTGGTGAGGGCTGACTTAACAGTAAAGCCTCGTCCACACTCCCTGCAGACATAGGGCTTCTCCCCTGTGTGTGTCCTCTGGTGTCTGGTGAGGGCTGACTTCTCACTAAAGCCTCGCCCACACTCCCTGCAGACATAGGGCTTCTCCCCTGTGTGTGTCCTCTGGTGGGTGGTGAGGGTTGACTTCTGACTAAAGCCTCGCCCACACTCCCTGCAGACATAGGGCTTCTCCCCTGTGTGTGTCCTCTGGTGTCTGGTGAGGTGTGAGTTAACACTAAAGCCTCGCCCACACTCCCTGCAGACATAAGGCTTATCACCTGAGTGTGTCCTCTGGTGGGTGGTGAGGGCTGACTTAACACTTAAAGCCTGCTCATACTCTGCACACTTGATTCTTGCAGTTTTTAAGATTCCTACTCCCACGAATAATGTCCCTGTTTTTTCAGGATTCATTTTCTGGTCTTGGCTGGGCTCTATCTCCATTGTTTTCTCACCCTCCCTAGAGCTTCTCATTTGTCCTTTGCGTGGGCTGGAGTAGGCCCCTGAAATCCCTGCCTGCCTTATGCTTTCAAACAAGGGTTTGGATGTTTTCTCTGTCTCTTGACTTTCCGCTTTGTTGTTCCAGCTGCATTGATCAGAACACTGCTGGTGCTGATGTGTCTGCTCTCCTGGCCTGTGGTCCTGTGGCTGGAGGTGCTTTCTTGCATAAGTTGCTGGGAAGATCTGAGAGGAGTGATTGCGTTGTACATGCTGGCTGAGGAATTTTTCAGTGGAGAAGGCCAGAAGGCAGGAGGGACACGGATAGATCTCTGGCTTTACTTTTGCTGAAAGAGAAAGTTATTAGTCAGGGTATATATGAATAAGGGCACCTGGGATGTCTGCCTTGTCTTGGGTAAGATCTACCCACTAACCACCTTTGATGATTAGCAATACAAGCTTTGTCTCCCACAGAGTCTTCCTTTATAGTTCCATTATTCTATTCCAATTTTATTCGTTACACCTTCTTCAGCAATCCAGAAAACCCCATCAAGGAACTTTTCTGCATATCAGCTAGACTAGAGACCTTCAGTAGCATCACAGGCTGCTTCACTGCCTACACTGCTGTGAGCCTTTCCCCAGATACTATATGTCTTCTAAGCCACATCACTCGCCATGATAGTGTCTGCATCTTTTTATTCTATTGAAAAGTGACATTCTTGATGACCTGGGGAAATTCCTTAGTGACTTTGACTATGAAGAGAAGGGAGCCACTGAGTTAGGATCCACTTAGCCTGGAGTCCCCAGATGTCAAGGCAATGTGGAACAGTGGTTAAAGAACATTTGTGAGTAATATGCACTTGAGTCTTCCCATTCAAAATCACATATTTGAGAGCCACTGTGTGCCAGGTCCTTGATCAGGAAGTGGGAGCCAGACAGAGTTGGCTAAAGGCCTCTGGCACCTGCTGCCCCTAGTTTGTGACATGGTTCTCTCCTGGTTTCCCACAAATCAGAGAATGAAAATATATGTTTCCATGGTCTCAGGCCTCACACCTTGTCCTCATACATGATTTCCTTCATTCACTCCTAACCTAGTATAATATCCCCAATCAGACTTCGCATCCCTCTCGACTCCCACCTTAGCCTCCACCTCTGAGTGGCTCCCATTGCAGTCTGTCTTATAATATTAAGCAAGTTGTTGCAGCCCAGCTGAAACTCACACTGGTCTCCAACTCTCTTGGAATCACCCCCAGTTTCTTAGTTTGATGCATAGGCCCTCCACTTGCAGGCTTCTGTGCACTTTTCTGACCTTAGTTCCTATACTCTCTGCTTCCTTCACCAGACTTATTCCATGTGTTCTCTTCATCCCACAGATATTTGCTGATCTCAGTCCACTTTCTTGTAAGACTCTGCTCAAATGTATCTCCCAGAAAGAGATCTTCCCTGAGTGTCCTCTGCAGCACCCATCCCCTCACTCTAACCCCTGGGCCCTTTCCTTGGATTGCTGCTCTTCAGACACTAACAGCCGAAGATATATATACTCAGGCGTATGCATATGCCTGGATGTGTGAGTGTAACATCCATATATATTATCTGTTTCCTTCATTTGTGTCAGCTGATTGAGAGCAGGTACACTGATGTTCTGGTTCAGTCTTAATTTCTAGTTCCTGAACACTATCTGGCATGAAGTGAGAATTTACATCGTAATTAATTAACACAATGAATAAATGAATAAAAATGTACTCAAATTAATTAGAAGTGTGGGGAAATTAAGAGACAGCCAAAAGAACCAGAAGAAACCTGCCTTGAGGAGAGCTGGTAGGCGCCTGAGAACTTGTGTTTGCCTCTAGACCCTTCAGCACTAATTCTGTTATATATTTTGTGTACAAAGGATTAACAAAATCAGAAAAAAATAAAAATTGTCCCAATGAGTCAAAGCCAAATATAGTGAATTCTTAATTTTTGAAGCATCTGACTTGAAATTTTAGTGACTTTAGACTCTCCTTAAAAATTGGACTGCAAAAATTTACAAGACAGAGGATTCTTTCTCTAAAAAGATTTTTAGAGAAAGATGATGGTGCCCACCTTTCCCTGCTGTGAACTCTTTCTTCCACTTGCTGCCCCACTTGATGCCGAGCTCCTGGCCATACTCATCCCCATACCAGACCAGCAGTTCACAGCCAGGCTGGATGGTCCGGCATGTCCTGTAGAAGATCTGCCTGTGGTACTGAAAGGCCACCAGATTCTGCTCCTCATCGTCCCGGGCACAGTTCACATACCTGAGGTGACGCAGAGCCAGGGTAAGCAAACAATGGGCAATGTGTTTCGATGTTCTTTAAGATCTGTGCCTGCTCCCACTGATATTCAAGGCCCTCCCACTCTGTCACTGCCCCTCCTGCCCCCACTGTTCCTCAGGGAACGTTCTGTTCACAGCCTGGTTCCTTTCACGACTTATGTGAATTCCCACCTCTCAACCCTACTCATTCTGCCCAGGATGGTCTTCTCCCTCAGCCTGATTCCAGACAGCCACAAAATAGTGATCTCCAGCACCCCCACACTCTAAATTAATTTGTTTAATACTGCAGAACTTGGTATTTGATCAGGTATTCTGCTTCTAAGTTACTACACATCATTTAATTCTCATCCCAAATTTATCTTCTTTTGAGGGGCTTTTCTCTAATCTCCCCATTTTACCTAAGGTATCTCACCTGCCTCCTCCAGGTTCCTAGAGGAACCTGGTGGTTTCTTTGTCTTAGCATGATAACATAGAATGATAACAGTTCATTCACATTTTATATACCCTGATAAAATGAGAGACCCTCGAGGAGAGGGGCTGGGTCATGCCACACACGTACCCATGAGCATACCGTGACACACTCTTGTGCAGCCTTCAGCACCTAGTTTTAATTTCACAGGGGCCAAAAAGATTTTGTCTAGTGCAGAGCTTTATGGATAGATGACATCTACTATATATTTTTATCTTATTGTTTCTAAGTGTCTCAAGATATGAAAGAGTGTCAAATGGAGAAAAAAAAATAACCAAGGATTTAAAAGCTACTGAGGGAGGCATGCTGAGTAGGAAAGGGACCTGGGCTTGTGAGATATGAATTTCCTTCTGGAAACCCAATAATCTATTGTCCTTACCTCATCCAGTTGGACCAAGATTCATCCTTTCCATCCACATACTCATAGCAGTTTCTTCCCTTAGTGATCTGAATTTTAGAAAAATAAGTTAAAGGGATTTTTGTGTAATGATCAGAATTACTTTACCACCACCCTGTAAGGATTCATCAGTTTGTTACCACATGGCATGCTCCTTTTCACCATCTACACATCTGCATCAACTTGTCAGAGTAGACACTTCTACTGCCATTTCTTGGTATCAGTACCACTCAGCTCCCACAGACCCCCTGATCCTTAGAGAGGAGTTCCACGTTCATGCAAAGACCACTCAGTCATCCCCATGCATATAGGAGGCAATGACCCACCAGAGGCGGGGAAGGGATGTGGGAACCCAGAGGACAAGGGGAGGGGCAGGTGCTTCTCACCAGCCAGGAGTATCCGCTGTTAGCTGCCTCTTCATCTTCTGTTACATGGCCCTCATATGGGCCAAAGTGCAGACCCAAAGGCAGATTGGACACCTCGTTCCACACTCCAAGCCCTGCTTCTGGGATGCCCGAAGGTCCAATCCTCAGTCCAGGAGGCAGAGTGAGGGCCGAGCGATTGGGGTGCCCCTTGTCCACTACATTGTCCTTTACAAATGTTGGGGGCCCATGAACAGGACAGTTGTCAATGAAAAAATTTTGACATTTTTCGCAGTCTGGAGGAGGAATTGGGATTGGGATTAGGGGAAGGGCAGGATATGTGTATATTCCTGGACGTAAAGAACAGGGAGCAGGTAGAGCCCAGGAGCTTACATTATTAAGCCTCAGTCCTATATTCCAAGTCACTAGAGGGAATAATTGGGAACTAAATGATGAGAGGAAATTATTGTTCCAGAATATAAGTGTTCTCTGTGAGTAGAGCAGGGGCTCACTTACAGAGGTAGTCATCATCTTGGGGCTCGCTGACCTCCTCATACGCAAGGCCCTTTCTTTCTCTCAGGCTGTACATCTTCACTTCAATCTCCTTTCTTCTGGGCTCTAAGGAGAGCAGGTGAGTGAGTTTGGTGCTAGTCCCTGTTTTATCAGAAAATGTGAAATCTCCTGCCACTAAATCATCACTTCTCCTATGTATTCTGTCCCACCCCCACCCCGCCCCCAAAACTGTTGGTTTGGAGACTAAGATACCACAACCACACTGACTACTGATGACTAATCCAATTTTAGATTCTGGCTCCTCTCATTATCAGGTTTAATTTACCAACCTTCTTACTTAAAAAAGTTTTCCATCCACACATTTATTCACTCAGAAAACTTTCCTTGCCTGCATATTATGTGTTGGGCATTGAGTGAAGGCTGGGCATACAACACTGAAGAAGGTAAGGTCCTGAACACCACAGGTGGATTTATTGGACACCTTGCAGTTGTCAGGTCTTTTATATTCAATTTAATGTTCTCAAGCAATATTTAAGCTCTGTGTCTTTATCTCTATTTTACAGATTAGGAATCTGGAGCCGACAATGTAGATCTTCCCCACGTCCCAACTTTTTTATATAGACTGTAACCTAAGCATGTTACCTTGAAGTTAATGTGCTTGCTATTCAACACTTCTGGGCTGAGCTTGGTCCAGCTTAACCCAGGCCTGTCCAAAGTCCGTCCCACAAGCCCAGACCATACTTATGGACCTTTCTAGAAGAGTTCAAGGAACTAGTTCCCATAATAGTTTCTCTTACTCAATTTTCGTCTAGGATGCTGTCCAAAGACTCTTGCTTCTCCAGTAGGGGACACCAGCTTCTGGAACTGCTCTGAGACAGTTGTGTTTGGTGAATTTGCCATTCCTGATAATTCCTTCAAAATAGATTCATTACTTGTGAGTACCCTGGACACTCCCTTTAATATGAGAGTCACATATTAAAAGACAACAAGCATTTCCTTAGTGCTTTAAAAAGGGCTGTGCCATACTCAATACATGACCTTAACTGGTACTTTAAGAGCCCTTGGAGGTACCTGGAGAAAATGAGGACCAGCAGGAAGAGGAAGAGCTAAGAGGTAGCGAGTCCAGAACTAGAACCTATGTTTTCAGGCCCTTTCTTTTCAATTTCTCTCAAATGTCTCCCTCTAAGTGTGAATAAGGTAGAGAGAAGGTTTGGGAAGAGCAACTAGAGAACCAACAAGGTCTACAAAAGAAGGGAGTAAGTGCTAGAGAAAGAAAGAGAGGAAAAGGACATTTGATGAGAGAAAATGTAGAAAAGTACAGAGGGGACAAAACACATCTGGAAAATGAGGGCGATGAAGAAATGAAATTGGGAACAAAACAAAGAAATGGCTGGCAGAAATTTATCTGTACAACAAAGAAAGCATTGCAAAATGTTGCAAATTGGCATATCCTGGAAAGAATGTTTGACTTCGGAATTACATTTGCTGGTTCTTGGTAAGGGTGTACATTAGCTTATTCTCTTGATGTTCCCTCAGTTTCCTTATCTATAAATGGGCACATGTCCTAATTCATAAGGTCATACTGAAAGTTAGATGTAAAAATGCTCACAAGAGTTGTGTGAGCTATTGGATAAAGTATACATATGAGTTATTAATAATTTTTCTCATAGTCCTGCTATAAAATCACCTCCTCAACCATGTCTATAGTTGAAATCCAATTTATAGATATGATCTTCAGCATTCCTTAACTTTTTCACTCCTAATTTAATCTGTAAATACAGAAGCATTCAGAAAATATTCAGGGGGCTTTCAAGTGCCCTGAACTAGGCCTGGGACTTCTGAGATGAATCTGACATAGTCTAGGCTCTCAAAGGGTTCACAACGCAGAGGGCAGGCAGGCTAAGCAAATGATTCCAAAAAATATGATAAAAATCAGAACCCAGAGGAAAGAACTTTGCTTCCTCCTACAGCAATGAACATTTGGAATCAATTCTAGAAGGATGTTTCCACTGAATAACGTGTGGCCATTATGAAGCCCTTAAGTCATTTTCCTGTTTCTCAAACCTGAAGCTCCTCGGGAATGGGGGCTCTTTCCTCTTATGAGAGTGGGAGCCCCAGACAGTGAGGGCCGTCTGTCCTTCTACATTTGGGAACATCTACCATACAAATGTCGTTTTTATTTGCACATAATGGAATGACAAAGGAACCCTATCAAGTGTCTTAGAACATCTCTCACTTTAGCATGGCAGAGAAGAGCTGAGGTTTGAATCAGCTGCACATGTAGAGGAGACAGCCTGAACTTTATAAAACCACATAATGAGCAAGTAAGTGGTTTCGGAAGAGACTTTGTGTTAGTCTCACCAGTGATACTCGGATCTCAGGCATATAGTTGAACATTTCTGTACCTCAGTTTCTTCATCTATAAAGTGGTGACAGTTTATAGTACCTATTTCCTAGAGTTGGTTTGTAAGGTTTTTCATATGAATGCTTAAAGTAAAGCCCAAAATAGTGTAAAAATAAAACAAGTGGTAGCTGTTATTGTTGCTGATTTGTACATTGTGTTAAAATGGTAAGCAGTTCCCAGGATAGTCTGCATATTCTCCTACTCTTATTTGTCTTTGGACCCTTGAGGAAGGTTTTATTGACAATAGGATTTTGGGGAAACTTACCTTCTGGTGTTTCATCTGTTCTACTCTGAAGGTCACACAAAGATGTTTGACTAAAAGATGATGAGAAACTTGGTTGTTAAATGTTTCTGGACTCTGGAGATACTCACGTGGGAACATAGAACTTTGAACTAAAAAGTATCCAAGCATTACTCGAGGGTTATTTTAAAATGATTTCTGCAGTATTATTAATTAAGGCCTATACTTCTACTGGAGCATCAAGTAGTTATTTTCTTAAAATGTTAAAAAAAATATATACGAAACCTGATCTTTGCTTCATCTTGAATTCATAAGGTCAACATTACATTTATTAAAAAAAAAGTAAATTGGGTTGGGAAATTTCTGAGTCCTGATGAAGATGTGTGATAAGCCAGGAAGAATGTATTTCCCTATGAAGACTCTCTTTTTCATGACCAACCAACACTAGACTTTCAGACCTCTTTTCAGAGCCAAAGGAACTTGAAATCTATAGATGGGGGGTCATAGACCAGCTCCAAGTTAATTTATTCAGTTTAGGCAGACTAACTCCGTCTTCATCTAAGCCTCCTGTCTGAGCAGCTGGAAGGAACTGAGCTTCTTATTTTATAAAGATTGGACATAGTTTTATCTACCATATGCTGGTAGATAAAAGAACAGGTTTGATTTGGGGAGAGAGGATTGTGTGCTGTGATTAAATAGATGTAAATAAATTATGTATTTTTACATAATATGTTAACCACTTCTTTAAGACATTTCATCTAAGACATTGAATTATTATGAAATTGGTATTAGAAAGCTTTTTGCTAGGTTTACAGTTTAACTGGCTTTAAGGCTTACTTAACTGCTTTTTGAGTAATTAACAATGTTTAGCAAAAACAATCTCCTTTTTGTTAAAAAAAAAAAGAGAAATTTTAAGCAGATAGAAGAGGATGGAGAATGATACTGCAAAAACCTATTCACCCCCTCTCATGCACTCAGACCTCAACATTCTGCCACAGCTGCCTCAGACAATAAATGAAAAACTAACCAAGTCACAGCTAAACCCCTTGTTGGCCCTTCGTCCTTCTCTAGTCATGACAGCTATTCCAAATTTGGTATTTCTTATCCACGTTCAGATTTCATATATTTTGCATTCATTAGTGTATCTACAAATAATATGTTATTATTTTTCACATTTGGAAACTTGATATGAATGGTCTCTTACTGTATGTAACCTTTGCAAACTTGTAAGTGTTTGTTGAATACTTAGGTGTTTGAGCCAGCACCCTCTCCCTCTGCTTTTTCCCGAAAATTGGCTGACACTTCCAAACTCTTCTGGCCCCTCACCTTGCTGCCTGGGTGTCCACTCTTCATCGGAATCTTCGGCATCATCCACCTGTGGTTTGATGGTCTGCCGGCGGTGACACATAAAAGCTGGGCGAGGGGCTCTGAGACCTGGAAAGGAGGAAACGCGAAGGGTGGTGGTGATGCAGAGCGCCACAAAGCCTGAAGGGCCCAGTCAGATGGGCTGCAAGAGTCAGACAAGTTCGCATTCAGCCCTGCACTGGTGCAAAAAAGCAAACTTTCCCTGCAGATTTTTCTCCACAGGGAAGGGAACTGTGGGCAGCTGCGGGCACCTAAGAGAGCCAGACTGCTGCAGGGTCAGAGGGCGGCTGGATCGGCAGCTCTGGGGTCAGCAGCTCTGGGGTCAGCTTCCCCTTACCTAAGGTAGTCAGCACATCATAGTTCCTTTTCACGTTCCTGTAGCGGAGCTTCTCCCAGTCCCCCATCTCTGCCCACTCTTCCTTGGAGAAGTACGCAGAGATGTCTCGGAATGCATCCTTGGCCTAGAGAAGGTAACAGATGCCACTGGGACTCCTTAGCACAGCTGCCTTCCCACCTTGGGCAGCCTGTGAAATGGGGATTCGGGCCTTCCCTACACCCCAGATTTCCTCTTAGTAGCTGGGGGAGCACAGCATAGTCTCCTGCTTTCCCTGGGTTTGCAGAAGGTGTGCCAGGTGTGATGCTGGCCTCAGGGCAGGTGAGTGGCTGGCCTTGGCAGGTGTGACAGTGGCCTTGGCACTCGGCTCCCAGTCAGCGACCAGGGGTGGGTGCCGGGGCTCTGCCCTCCCCGCGCCAGCCCGGCCCACGACTCTCACCCCGGGCTTCCGCCCTGCTCTGCCTGCAGCCTCCTCGCGGCTCTGCTGCGGGTCGGAGCTCATGCTGCGGGGGCTCCCGGGGCCCCCAGCCCCCAGCCCCGGGGCCAAGGCGCCTGCGGAGAAGAGAAGGAGCTGTGGGCGATGAGCGGGCGGGGCGTCCCCTGTCAGAGGGGTCCACCTGCCGGGGCCAGGGTCCTGCCGCAGCGAGGGGAAGCCGGCATTCCTCATGGGAGGGCGGGGGTCCCCAGCCGAGGGTCTCTAGCCCGGGGTCCCCAGCCCAGGGTTCCCAGCCCGGGGTCCCCAGCCGGGGGGTCTCTAGCCCGGGGTCCCCAGCCGAGGGTCTCTAGCCCGGGGTCCCCAGCCGGGGGGTCTCTAGCCCGGGGTCCCCAGCCGGGGGTCTCTAGTCCGGGGTCCCCAGCCCAGGGTTCCCAGCCCAGGGGTCTCTAATCCGGGGTCCCCAGCCGAGGGTCTCTAGCCCGGGGTCCCCAGCCGGGGGGTCTCTAGCCCGGGGTCCCCAGCCGGGGGTCTCTAGTCCGGGGTCCCCAGCCCAGGGTTCCCAGCCCAGGGGTCTCTAATCCGGGGTCCCAGCCGAAGGTCTCTAGCCCGGGGTCCCCAGCCCAGGGTTCCCAGCCCGGGGTCCCCAGCCGGGGGTCTCTAGCCCGGGGCTCTGGGGAACTTGGGGCGAGGCGGCCTGAGGGGACTGATGGGTCTTCCGGGACCAGGGGACGCGGCCCCCCTCGGGCTCCTCAGGCTGAGGAGATTGGGGGTCTCACGGGCTGAAGGACTGCCGGGTCTTCTGGGCTGAGACGAATTTGGATCCCTCAGAGGTAGGTGTTTTGGGGTCTCACAGGTGAGGGGATTTGGGGTCTCTCATTAAAGGCGTTTGGGGTTCCTGACACTGAGGTTTTTTGGGGTCCCTGAGGGAGAGAGGTTTGGGGGGGGATGTCAATCAGGTGGAGGAGGTTTTGTTTCTCGGAGGCGGGGAAATGGAGGTCTCTGTGGCCGAGATTTAGGGTTTGTCCAGCTGAGGGGATCTGGGGACTCCTGGCCTGAGGGGCTTGCAGTTCGCAGGCTGGGGTGTTCGGTGGTCTTTGAGGCTGGGGAAGTCGGGGCCGCTGGGCGCGAGGATCAGGGTTTCTCAGGCAGAGGCGATCTGAGGCTGAGGGATTTGGAGCCTCTCAGGGGCAGGGGCTCTGGGGTCTCCTAGCTGCAATTTGACGCTTTGGCCTGAGGGCTTATACAGGTTTCGCGAGGTCTGAAAGGCCGGGAGTTCTGTCGGAGTCTCCGGCTGGTCTTCTGAGCAGCCCCGAGCTTCCCGCGCTCAGGTGCCGACAGGTGGCGGAGGGTGAAAACCGAACTGTGGTGGGATTGTCAAACACAAGCACCAATCAGAACCGCGAGCAGAACGGCCAGGCCAATCGGTGGTCAGGAGTGGCTCAAGGGGCGGAGCATGGGCGGGCCCACGCCTGTCAGTCATGGGCTCCGTGGTAGAGGCAGTGCCAGTCTTCCCGCCCCTGAGGTAGGCTCCGCCCTGCTCCTCGCGGAAGGGCCCCTCGGGAAGCCGCCAATGCGCAGGCGCCCTGTCGCGGCTGTGCTGGGGGCCGGGCCGCGCGCGTGTGGTCCGAGCTGGCGCCTCTCGCGTACCTCGGCTTCCGCGGGCTCCCCGCGGGATCCTGTGGGCGCCCCAGATCCATCAGGTTCGAGTTCGTAAGATACTCAAGATACTGAAAGAGAAAATGGCCACCAAGAACTCCCTATGGAGCTAAGCTGTCTTTCAGACATGAGGGCGAGTTGAACACGTTCACGGCTGAGTAGAAGCCGAGCGTCTGTACGGGAGACAGCACAGCGAGGTCTGAAAGGGTGCAGAATTGAAGGGTGTTAGCCAGGGCAACTGAAAGGATAAAAAGAGAGAAAAGAAAATGGATCTGATGAATAAAGAGAGGAAAAGATAGTTGAAGTAAGAAAGGCCTTTTCAGTAATAACTTTGTTAATGGATTAAAATCTTCAATCAAAAGAGACAGGTTGGCAGAATGGATTAAAAAATAAGGTCTACCTCTATGCTATTTACAAGATACTCATTTTAGACCCAAAGGTAAAAATAGGTTGAAAGTGAAAGGATAGAAAAAGATATTCGGTGCAAGCAGTAACCAGAAAAAAGCTGGGGCACCTATACTAATATCAGACAAAATAGACTTTAAATGAAAAATGTTACAAGAGATAAAGGGCACTGTACATTAATAAAATGGATGATGCACCAAGAAGAAATCATAGTTATAAATATTTATGCTCCCAATCAAGGTGCCCCAAATATAAAACCTTGCAACCAAAGCACAAGCAACAAAAGAAAAAATAGGTAAATGGGAACTGTACCTCAAAAGACTTTGTCCAAAAGGTGAAGAGGCATCCAACTCAATGAGAGAAAATATTTGGAAATCACATATTGGACAAAGGTCTGATATTCTGCATATATAGAGAAATCATACAGCTCAACAAGAAAAGTACAAACAACCCAACTATAAAATGGGCTAAAGATATGAATAGGCATTTTTCTGAAGAGCAAATACAGATGACTCAAAAGCACATGAAGAGATGCTCGTTTTCATTAGCTATAATGGAAATGCAGATCAAAACTACAATGAGATACCACCTCAAATCTATAAGAATGGCTGTTTTAAACAGTCAATTACAAATGTTGGCGGGGATGTGGAGAAGTTGGGACACTTATACACACTGCTGGTGGAAATGTATAATGGTACAGCTACTACTATGGAAGACAGTTTGGTGGTTCCTTAGGAAATGAAATATTGAGTTGCCCTATAACCCAACTATAGCACTACTTGGTATACACCCAGAAGAGCTGAAAGCAGTGACACAGATATTGCACACTAATATTCACAGTAGTATTATTCACAATTTCCAAAAGATGGAAACAGTCCAAACACCCATCAATAGATGAGTGGATTAACAAGATCTGGTATATACGATGGAATATTATGCAGCAGTAGGGATAAGGTGAGGATTGGGGTCAGAGTCAGGGTTAGGGTTACAGTTTTAAGGCATAAAAATGTCCAGACTAAGGCATCCAGAGAAATACACCTTGACCCTGAAGAAATGCCAGTGCTGTCTGGGCTGCTCTGTCGGGTGGGAAGGCCCATGGCAGTGCCTGCTGGCCCTTCTCTCCTGGTTTGGTTTCAAAAGGGCTCTCAGCTCCAGCGGAGCCGTCTGGTTTCTCCTGGGCAGTTCCTTTCTTAGCCTCTCTGGGTTCTCCATGTGCTGTCTTAAAGGACTCCAGCAAGCTGATTAAGACCCACCTTGAGTGGGCAGGTTCACATCTCCATGGAAACAACCTAAGCAGAAGGTTCCACCCAAATAGTTCTGCAAGATTGGATTCAGAGAGCATGGGTTTTCTGCAGAGCACAACCCTTTCAGACCAGAAGCTCCTCTCTGCCTGGCCGCCTTGGCTACGGGCGAGCGCTCCTGTGTGTGCTGTGGGCATCGAGCCCCTGTGCGCCTCTTGGTTTGCTGAAGCTCTGTCACTAGGCAGACGTGGCAGCATGGGGTCATCTCTTCCTTTCCTGAGCTCAGCCCCACTCTCCAGAGGAGACTATTTTCAATGGTTTTAATTCTTCCTTGTGTATCTCAGTGTTTTGATAGTTTTCATTTTAAAATTTTGTATTTCTCAGTTTGTAAACAATGTATAGATGTTTTGTGTTTTGAAAGAGGAGCAGTTGTGATTCCACACACTGTCTGCCGCCTCCCAGTCTTAATCTTTTACCAAAATAATGACATCATGGTTTTTGTTAAGCTAATTTACTGTTTAAATAATTTTATGTATGTAAATAATATTTATTGCT
Organism: Tamandua tetradactyla; assembly: GCF_023851605.1. Classification (NCBI taxonomy): domain Eukaryota; kingdom Metazoa; phylum Chordata; class Mammalia; order Pilosa; family Myrmecophagidae; genus Tamandua; species Tamandua tetradactyla. The sequence goes on from NC_135342.1 coordinate 84,197,817, forward strand.
GTTTTGTGGTTATTTACATTATTTTTCTGTTTTCAGCAATTGCTTTCACATGTCACTTTATTTTCATTAGACCCACTATTTATCACCCTTAGCATTTCAAAATAATTGTGAACTTACTCCCATTGCTTCCTTTCACTGTGTCAAATTCAAGCCCTAATCGATTACATCCAATTCTTACAGCTGGGACAGTCGCTTCTGCAGCGCCTCCGCCCCCACCCCCACCCAGCCCCAGGCCTAGTTCCCCGGCTGGAGCTGCAGCCCTGGTGCCCCAGTCTTCCTCCTTTGCGTCTTCATTTCCTCTGCCTGGACTGTGTGACTTCTTGGCGCAGTCCTCGGTCTCTTCAGTTTTAATTCTTCTTTCCTTGTTGAACTTTCGTGACTTTCTCATAAGTTCTGACGAGCTGTAGAGCTGGCTGTGAGCGTGGATGCCTAACTGCTCTTGCTCCATCCTCACTCATTCTGATTATTTAACTGTTAGAAAGCCAGGAAATAAAAAAGCAAACGCTTACCTTTCTCTTAGAATTTTAAAAGGTTTCTTTCATTGTGTGCTGCTGATGTCTGTGTCTACATGAGTGATTTCTGTTTTCTTTTCATGTGGACTTAGTGTCTTCTGTTTGCACAAACATTTCTGAAATAGGACAACACCAAGGGGAGCTGGACCAGTGGACCCCTTGTCCTCACGCATCTTCCCATGACACTGGTCATGAGTCTGCAGCCTTAGCTCACGTGTCTGACAAGTGGGTTGTCTTCCAGGTGGTGTTTAGACCAAGACGTGGTGCTGCTTCCTGAGGGTGGGGGTTGCGGTTTGAGGCAGGACTGGGAGAGCTGCCCTATGGCCCTGGGTCGGCCTTGCGTCCTCGCCCCCAATCCCATCACAGAGACTCAGCAGGCAGGTGGTGCGATGGGCGGGCAGCCGGCAGGAGGCGTGGAATTGCCCTGTACGTTCAGTCTGGAAACCGCGCATGAGCCCACACAATTGCCAAGTCTGGACCACACGTGCTGTGCCCCACGCAGGCTGACACCCACGGAGATGCGAGTCCTGGCTCCGCCTTGAACAGTGACCTGTAGGGCCTCAGCAGTGGTGATGCTGGGGCCACGTTAATACCAGGCAGCTTGTGTGCACCTGCTCAAAGCAGGATTTGAGACACGAACAACCTCACTTTTTTCGAGGGGAGCCACAGGGTCCACAGACCAGACTCTCCAATGGCGTTCTTCTAGGTACTGGCCTAGACTGCAGCAGTTTGAAGATTCAAGTCCGGCATTGGCCCCTCTCCAGAGCTCACCAGAATCTCTGTGTTTCCAACAACACGACACATCGTTTAACGTCTCCTCCAGAGACAGTGAACACCAGAAGGGCAGGTATCAGGATGCTTTGCCTCAGTTCTGCACACACAAGTGTTCTGAAAAGGCTCAGAGACTGGAGTTGACAGAACGACGCTCTGACTTGGGCACTTGTTCTGTGTTAGTCACATGTCCTGAAATTAATACTGAAGGAAACCACTTGTGAGGGAAGTGTTTGTGGAGCTCTGAAGGTGTCAGTGACATTCAGGGATTTCTGGGTGTTAGCTGGGCTTCCTGAGCCAGCCTCAGGGGGATGAAATAAAAGCCATCAGCAGTCACCCACCCAAAATTTTCAGTGAACACCCGAATGGGGAGGTCGAGGAAGGGAGAAAATAGCAACACGTTGGATCCCAACTGTTTAAATTTGTGATGACTTAGACTCATTGTTTTCAGGTTAAAAAGCTTTTAAAACAGACTTTAATCCATAGCAATGACAGTGAATTATCATAAGTAGACAAGTATATCAAGTATATTTTTATCTGAAGATATTAGGGGCCATTTCATGATTTCAAAGATTTCCATTTTATTAAAATTATTTCCAGGCTTCATATCGAACTTAATGAAGTATTTTTGTTGTTTAAATGATCACATCTATTATTGTGAGTATCCTTTTTAGTTATTTTAATAGCCAATTCACATTTTTCAGTATTGTAAGTGGAAATTTTTCAATGCAATAACGCCATTTTCTCGATTCCTCCTGTGAGGTTTCAATCACAGTAGAATTAGTTCTTCAAGGAATAAATCTTTGACTTGGAGACATTTGAGTCTATTTTGAAAATACGAAAAATTGTGAACAATTTTCCCCTTCTTCTTTAAGGATTTGTCTGTTGTCTATGATTGGTATATTTTAATCAGGAATCACACATTTCCACATAATTCTGTTCAATCTGAATACAATATTTTCTAATTTGATATAATGTCTTAGACTTAAAATTCATACTTCTCCTAGAGGGGGCATGAATCATCACTCCCTGGACTGTTCATGAGTTTCTAGTCCTGATAACTAAATATTATTATTATTATTATAAATAACTGTATTAATTTAAGATTGAAAATATAAAAAAAAGTTATAAAAGAAAGTTAGCCTTCCCTGGCATAAAAACACCATATTTAATGCTGCTTGAATTATGTTGGGGCTCTACAAATATTAGTAGCATTCGGTCACAGGGATCATCACGCCCAGTCTTGCCTCCAGGCAGTCTCAGTCTTAAAATCCCTTTGGTGTCTAGACACATGACTGTAGCGGTGCAGCTGAGTGTTGAGCGGCTGCCGCTCCCTGTACAGCCCCATTTTTGAGCTCCCTAAGTGGCAAATTAAAGCATCTAAGCCATAGCTGCCCATGGGAAGGTCCTTCAGAAGCAATTCTGGCTGTAGATAAAGGCCCCTCCAGATGAAATTCCTGGTTCCCAGCAGGAAACACCCTTAGCGAGGGACATAAAGTCTTCTCTGGATCTGAGGATATGACACCAGGCTATTTGGGACATTTCTCAAAAGTTCTAGGCAATCCTATTAGGTCTAGTAGATCAATTCCATTTTCCATGCCCAGTGAAGATGCCTTTTAGTGTAAACTTATTGAGACATAGTCACACACTACACAGTCCACCCAAAGTACAGAATCAGTGGTTCACCGTATCATCAGATAGCTGTGCATTCGTCACCATGACCACATTTGCATGACTCCCAAAGACAATACCAAGATAAAAGAAAACCCCCAAACATCCCATACCCTTTAGCATTGCAATCTACCTGATTTTAAGATTTAAGATAGAAATAAGTTAACTAAGACAGTATAGTATTGACAGAGATAGATAGAAAGAGATCAGTCGAACAGAATGAAATATCCAGAAGTAGATTTATACAAACACAGACAACTGACCTTTCTTTCACAATATAGTTATACAATCATTATCAAAGATTGTAGCTAGTAGATTACAGTTCAACAACTTCAGGCATTTCCTTCTGCTGTAGTCACAGCCATTTGTTAAACCCTAACTTCTAGTTACCCCTCCTCCCTCCCATTTGACCTTTCCTTCAATCTTCAGGGATGTCTGGGCAATGACCATTTTAACTTCTCCATCCTGGAAAGGGTGTGACCCTCTGGGGTAGAGGGATGAAACTGGTGGATGTTCTTGGAGAGACGGTGCTTCTGGGTTTCAGGGTGTATCTGGCCAAGGATCAGCCTGGAGGCTTTCAGTTTCTGAAAAAAATAAGCTAAGAAAAGTTCTTTTAGATTTAGTGCCAGGGCACTCCTTAAGTTGTCAGGAAGACTCTTGGTTGGGGTTGGCCTCTGTGGGAGTATGTAATATCCAGCTGAAGCTTACATAAGAGTAACCTCCAGAATGACCTTTCCACCGTATTTGAAATCTCTTAGCCACTGAAACTTTATTTTTGTTCCCTTTCTTTTTCCCTTTCTGGTCAAGAAGACATTCTCAATCCCTTGATGCCAGGGCCTGGCTCATCCCGGAATTTCTGTCCCAGGTTGCCAGGGAGAATTACACCCCTGGTAGGGCCTGGCTCATCCCGGAATTTCTGGCCCAGGTTGCCAGGGAGAATTACACCCCTGGGAGTCTGAGCAACAGAAGAGGTTCTCTGGGGTGACTCAGGCATCATTGCATGCAAGCTTAGCTTCACTGTTGCAGAAATAAGTTTCTAAGGGTATGCCTCAAGACTGAGGGCTTGGCTTCTTAAATTGTGAGTCACTAATGCCTTAGAGAATATCAGGAATTCCCCAGGTGGGGAAGTTCAATAATTCCAATTTCCCTTCAATCTCTCATGGTGACTTTGCAGATACATGTTTATTTTCTGCTCAAAATACTCGAGAATATATCCATTAACCTGTACAGAATAACAAGATCTTATTCCTTATTCTAGGTGCCATGTAATTAGATTCTTTAAATAAACTGATCAGACAGTTTAAATGAGATAATGTGTTATAAAAAATTTAAATTTTGGACCAAATAAACATCTCTTCCTTTGGTTTTATGAGAAGCTGAAATTTTAACATGCAGAAAATATCATCCTTTACCCTATAGTCTGATTTACCTTATCCCTAACCAGATCTGCTTCGTTCATATCTCTAACTGTATCTGATCTCTTTCTTAGCTTCTTTAACAGTTGTCATATGTGGTAATGCTGACTTTCAGAGCTGCAGATTTCTAGCTGAGTCTCAGGTGTCACACAAATACCCAATGTTCCAGGGAAGGACCAAACTATACCTGAAGAACACAGCATCTTAGAATTTAGAAACAACAGTTAACACCCAGGAGTAGATGTGACTGATGTAAGAGCCTACCATCTAGGAATCTTTACAATGAGCCTTATTTGAACATTCTTCATCACTTAACGATCTATTCCACAATATCCGCCCACTCTCTATCCCCTGATAACCTATGCACTTGAATTCTCAGAACTTTCTCATTATAGTTAGCTTATATTAGTGAAATCATACATTATTTGTCCTTTTGTTTTTGGTTTATTTCATTCAAGATAATGTCCTCAAGGTCCATTCACCTAATTGCATGCCACATGACTTCATTCCTTCCTACAGCCGTTCAATATTCCATCACATGTATACACCATGTTTCACCCTTCCACTCCTCAGTCGATGTACCCTTAGGCCACCTCCATCCACAGTGAATCGTGAATAATACTGTCATAAATGCCAGTGTGCAAATGTCCATTCATGTTCCAAGCTTTTAGCTCTTCCAAGTATATACCTAATAACGGGATTGCAGGATCCTACGACAGCCCTAAACTTAATCTCCTGTGGAGCCACCATGCTGCCCTCTAGAGAGGTTGCGCCTCTCTACTTCTCTACCAACAGTGAATAGGGACATCTCTTTCCACATTTTCTCTGTCATTTGTAGCTTCTTTTTATTTTGAAATAGTTTTTTCTACTATCTATCCTAAGTTAACATCAATGGCTCCCAATATAATCAGATGGTTATGCATTATTACCACACATTCCCATGTCTTCCACAAAGAAAGAAGAAGAGGAGAAGAGATGAAAAGAAGAAAAAAAGAAAAACAGAACACCAGCAGGAATCCCAACCCCTTCTGTATGACCTAGGGTTCTCCAGAGACACAGAATCAGGAGGAAATATCTGTAGACATAAAACTCATAAAAGTGTCTTATGTAACTGTGGGAACGTAGAGTCCGAGGTCTGGAAGGCAGGTTACAAGCTGGTGACTCCAATGAAGAATCTGGACAAGCTCCACAGGAGAGGCTTGCTGGCTGAAGCAAGAAGAATGACTGTCTCTTCTGAATCTTGCTTAAAAGGCTTCCAGTGATTAGAGTAAGTGTCACTCATTGCAGAACACTCCCCTTAGCTGATTACAAATGGAATCAGCTGTGGATGCCGCAGACGTGGTCGTGATTTAATTCTGACATGTCCTCATAGCAAGACAGGCCAGCGCTTGCCCAGCCAGACAACGGGCACCACCACCTGGCCACGTTGACACATGAATCTGACCATGACACCCTCCATTATGTCCCCCTCTTATTGACATTTAGTTTGGAATGATGTCTGTGTTACACTTAATAGTGTAAGAAACACTACAGTGTAGTGAAAGAACACTACAATGTAACTGATAACCATAGGCCCTAGTTTGCATTAATTGTCATTTTTTTCCATATACCATCCCATTCTTAACACCTTACAATGGAAACAACCAGTTATTCTCCCTCAAGTAAAAACTTACTTATATTTGCACATTTAACCACCATCATTGTCCACACTAGGTTTCACTAAGTCACACAGTTCCAGTTTTCATCTTCTTTTATTTCCACCTGTTGTCATACATGCCCCTAGCCCTCCTCAACCAGCCATACTCACCTTCAGCTGTGTTCATTACACTTGCGATGTTGTGTAAACGTCGCATGTGCTGTGCTGTCCATTGCTGGATCTTTACACCCGAACCTGCTAAGCATTCTGAACTCCTTCAGCATCAAGTGCCCAGACTCTACCTCTCTCTGCATCCTGATAACCTGTGTTCTCAGCTCAGAACATGCTCATTCAGGGAGTTCATGTGAGTCTGACCATACAGTGTTTGTTCTTTTGTTTCTGGTTTATTTCACTCAACATAATGACCTGAAGGTCCATCCACACTGCTACATACTGCATGACTTGATTCTGTCTTACAGCTGCAAAATAGTCCATCCTGTGCATATACCACAGCTTGTGCATCCACTCATCTGTGGATGCATATTTGGGTTGTTTTCATATCTAGGCAATCGTGAATAATGCTGCTATAAACATCAGTGTGAAAATGTCCTTTTATGTCCTTGCTTTCCATTCTTCTGAATATTTACCCAGGAATGGTAATTCTATATTTAGCTTCTTGAGGAAATGTTAAACTGCCTTCCAGACTGGTTGCACCATTCTACATTCTGATCAACAGTGAACGCATCTACCTATTTTCCGCATCTTCTCCAGCATTTGTAGTTTTCAGGATTTTTTGATAATGGACATCCTAATACATGTGATATATCATTGTGGATTTGATTTGCATTTCCCTAATAGCCAGTGAAGCTGAGCATCTTTTATATGTTTTTGAGCTATTAGTATTTTCTCTCTAGAAGGTGTTTGTCCATGTCTTTTGCCTTTTTAAAATTAGGTTGTCTTTTTTGTTGTTGAGTTGTAGGATTTCTTTTTAATATTTTATACTTATATTTTCATTTGTTATTCTGCATTTTTTCCCTTCCTCTTCCTCTTTCTTTGTGGAGGAAACAGAAATGTCCTCATATAGACTGTGTGGTAAATGCATAACTATGTGATTATTCCAGGAACCACTGATCGTTTACTTAGGGTGGAATATGTGGTGTGCGAATGAAACCATTTAAATAGTTAATAGAGAAGTAGGGTACGTCCATGAAGATGGCAAAGGGGAGTGGACTGGGCTCCCTCCTGCTCCTTGGGACAAGACAGGGGACAGGGAGAGAATGACTGGGAGTGCATGGGGGGCATGAGGGCCAAACAGGGTTTCCAGGAAGATTTGGGGGAAACAGCAGAAGTGGGGGATGGGAGGACCTCCCCATGCGGGTTGTAGTGGACAGCACTCCAGGAGCCCGGAGGCGGACCCCATCTTCACCCTGGGGGACCAGGCCCTGTGCACAGGCAGTGATCAAGGTCACCTCTCCAGTTCCCGCGGCAGAGACCCCCCCGTCCCTCCACTACAGGCGGGAGCAGCCATCCCCCTCCCCCCAGCTCGCGGTCTTCCAGCCGCTGCGGCCAGGGTCAGGTGTGTGTGTGTGTGTGTGTGTGTGTGTGTGTGTGTGTGTGTGTAGCTTTTCGCCACATGCTGGCGAAAAGAGCTACGGGAGCGCCACATGCTGGCGAAAAGATGCAAGTGCAGGCAGCGTCCTCCAGACGGGGAGGGGGGAACCCCGAAGAAAGAGCAGACTCAGGGTCGCCACCAGCTGGGCAGAAAGGGAAACTGCAGGCAGATTACTGGGTGTGCAGGTGGTGTGTGTGTTTGCAGGTGGTGTCTATGTGTGTGAGCATGTGGTGCATGTTAGTGTGCCTCTGTCTCTGTGCATATGTGAATGTGTCTCTGTGGGTGTCCCCTGTTTGTGCGTGTCTCTGTGTGAGTCCTCCTCTGTGTGTGTGTGTACGTCCTTCTGTGCAGGTGTGCTTGTGTATGAGTTTGCCTGTGTGTGTATCTGCCTCTGTATGTGTGAATGTGAGTTCCCCGTGTGTATGTCCCCCTCTGCGTGTGTGTGTGTGTGTGAGGCACCCTCTGTGTGTGTGCCTGCATACACGCGTCCCCCTCTGTGCCCGTTCCTGGGGGCTGCCGGGCTGCCCTGGGCTCCTGCCTTCTCTCGCCACCTGCTGACACCCCGCACCCCACAGTGGGCCCGGCGCGAGGAACACATTGTGGGGGTGACCCGGCTCCGACTGGAGGCCGCCGAGCTGGACCCGGGCTGCGCCTACGAGGCCTCGCCGCGAGCTCAGATGGCGGCGCAGGAGGCTGGCGCGGCGGCGGCAGAGCGCTACGTGGACCCGTGGGGCGAGTGGAGCCGGCCCTCCAGCTTCCCGTCGCCCGGGAGACGAGGTGGGCGCCCGCCGCGCCACCTGCAGCAGATTCCCCGGGAGGCCGGGCCCCGCCGCATTCGAACGAAGCAGCGTCTGTCTGTGGTGGGCGGCCTGGCCGCAGACACCCCCCCAGCCGACTCGGCCGCTGGGCCAGCGCCTGCCCTCGGCAGTGCGGGAGGGTCACCCCGTGAGGCTTGTTCCGCGGCCGGGGCCTGGGGCCGAACCCGGGGCTCGGAGACGCTCGCAGGACGACCCGCACCTCGGAGCCCCACAGACCTGTGCCCGCCAGGCCGCGGGTGGCGGCCCTTTGGTGTGGGTGAGGGAGGGCACGACTGTCAGCCCTGGGCTCTTCCTGCACACAGGCCCCCTGCCACCGCCCTGGGCGGGGCCGGACAGCAGCCTCGTGGCCCTATCCGTCCTTCTCCTGCCGACCAGCCTGACCTGCAGGCTGTTCACGCTGTCCCCAGGTACGCGGTCAAGGTGTGGTGTGCGTGCGCGGGTGTGTGTATGTGTGGTGTGTGTTGTGGTGTGTTGTGTGTGTGGGTGGGTAGTGAGTGTGTTGGGTTATATTGTGTGGGGGTGGTGTGTGGGGGTGTTGTGCGTGCATGTGTACATGCATAGGTGGTATACGTTGTGTGTGTGCAGGTGGTGTGTGTTGTGATGTGCATGCATAGGTGTACATGTGTGGGTGTGGGTTTGTGTGTGCCTGGGTGGGAGCTGTCAAGGCTGTGAATCCCCAGCTGGGCCCAACCTCCTCCCCTGGCGGGTGGGTGGGGTGGAGGCCGCGTGCGACAGCACTGGGCTAGCATGTGGCCGGGAAAGAGAGGGGAGGGCCTTCACGCAGCTGCAAAAGGATATGGAGGGACGACGCGGTGGGGAGGGAGATGCAGGGTCAAGGCGGGAGGGGAGATGCGGGAGGGGGCTGGGACGCGGGGGGACGCGGAGTGTCCAGCCCTAGTCCAGCACTGTCCTGGCCTCGTGCCAGCGTGCTGGGAGGTCTGCTCCTGAGCTCTTGACTCTGGAAGGAGACCTTGGGGGCTGTTGGGTGCTGACCTGTGCGCAGCCGGGGGGAAGCTGTGGGAACGCAGCAAACCAGGCCTTCCTCTCGGAGACGCCACAGAAGGGACACATGTGCCATGTATTGAGGGTGAGGGTCACGGGGCCACGTGCCAAGGATAGGCAAGGGTCCCTTAGTAAACCGGCTGTGAGTGGGCAGGTGGCAGCAAGGATTGAAATGCCGAGGAGGGGGTAGGGCCCAGATGGGGGGGAAGAGGGGTAGGCCCAGATGGGGGGAGGGGGAGGGCCCGGATGGGGGGGAGAAGGGTCGGGCCGCGTGTGGCTCCTCGTGGAAAGGACCTTGTCCTGTGGGTTGGAGTGGCCGCATGCTGTCAGGGCTGGGCCTTGAAGGAGCCCCTCCCCAGTTCCCTCAGGCGTGACTGCCCTGCCCGGCCTCAGGGTGAAGAGGACCCTCTGCCAGAGCATGCCCTCCCCAGCGTCCTTCTTCCAGCCCCTCTACGGTGTGCACAACGGGGACTTCCAGGTGTGTGTGAGCGCAGGGTGTGCCGGAGACGGCGTGCCAGGGAGGGCGTGCCGGGGAGCCTGCCAGGGAGGGCTCGCGGGGCTTTGGCAGCCATCTGAGCTTTTTCATGTCTATATGGTGGGTTGGAATCCACAGTACCAGTGTGCAAAAGCACAAGTTTTCTTTACTTTCTACTGTTGATTTGCGTTCCCGTGTCTTCAGTTCCATTCTTGGTGGGAGAACATATATCCCTCCTGACATGAGCCGGTCTCTTCTGGCTCGAGGCAGCTCCTTCAGGGTAAATGGTCACTTCGAGGTGTGACCCTAGAGGGGCCCCTCTCCACGTCCTGCCTGTCCGGAGGTGCCTGTCTCCCTGGCGGGGCAGGGCCATCCCTGGCACACCTGGTGGCAGTGGGCACTCTATGAACGGGCTCTGCATTGCCCTGTGTCTGGAGCCTCCCCCTGTGCAGTCCACCTCCCTACTGCGCGGGCGTTTCAAATGCCTCCATTGTCCTTCCAGGCCCCTCCAGGGGTCCAGATTGCACTGGCCTGACGCCCAGTGGCAGGCGTCCTCTACCCTGCGCTTCCTTCTCAATATGTTGCAAAGCACTTTTTTTCTCAACGAAGCTTGGCTTTGAGATCATTGTGCAAAAATGTGACGTGAGCACTGGTGTTGGGGCTCTGTTCTGGACTCTGCCCTGCCAGTTGTGAATGTGACCGGGTCTGGGACATTCAAGCCACAGAGAACAGGCTGAGCTGGCAAGGGCAGGCGCAAGCACTCTTGAGGGACCCGTGACTCCGGCCAGGGCTCCGGGGCTGCTTTAGCCCCTGGTCAGTCTCAGTGAACGGGCAGCGTACCCTGACCTGGGAGAAAAGGCGCCAGTCCTGGCAGTGTCTCCTATGCCCGCGTGTGTATGATGGGCCGTTGGGGCCTGTCCGGGCTGTGACCAGCTGCTTCTCTGTGCTCAGCACCTGCTACCGTCTTCTCGGGGAATGGAGGCTGAAACAGAAGGGCCCGTGCAGGAGCTGGGCTGCACCTGGTGGGAGACGATGTCCTTGCATGGCCTGAACTGCCCCCTGCCACCCTGTGCTCGGTTGCAGACCTGGGCGGGGACCTGCCATGCTGCGCTACAGCTGAGTCAGGGCGGCGATAGCCCCTGGCCAGAAGCCTTGGAGTCCGACTTTGGGGAGGCTGTCTTGCCACTCACGCTCGCCACCTATAGCGCAGCACAGCCCTGGCAGCCAGTGGGCCTAGAGCAGGGGGGAGACTGGGCCAAGGCTTCCTGGGGGGGCCTCCTACCCCGAGCTCAGAGGACAAGCTGCCAGCAGGGACCATGGAGCATGGGGCACAGGTATCTGCCTACCTGCTGCAGGAGGACTGGGGCCTTGGGTCCCCCCTCAGGCCAACTCCCTCAGACCCCGAGGGCGGCAGCAGTGACTACTGCACCCTGGGCTGTGACCTGGGACCCCTCTCTCTGCTTTGGTGACCGTCAGAGCTAGGCCACGGGCCTAGGCCTGAAAGTTTTGGAGCCCTGACTTGGCCATCAGGCGGGAGCAGGTCATGTCCATTTGGGGACAGTGGAGGTGACCCCTGGCTTGGGCCTGGACCCCACATGCCCCTTCTGCTCTGCGCCTGGTGATGGTGGGGGGACATCCACCAAAGCTGCCCTTCCTGCAGGTGATACAGCTTCTTTGCAAGAGAGGTGAAGAGGGGGTCTCCCAGCAGGTCTGCCCCCACCCCCTAATGGACTGCCTGGGTGGGGCCTCATAGGCAGGCAGGGTCTGGTCAGGGCCTGACGAGGTACTTCTCTGTCATGGGTTGAAGGGTGTCTCCCCAAAAGACATGTTTAGTCATTGCTCCCTGTTCTGTAAACGTGAACTTACCTGTAATTAGGATCTTTTAAGATGTGATTAGTTTAAATGAAGCCAAACTGAATTAGGATGTGTCCTCAAAATAGAACTGGCACGCTTATCAGGAGATGAAGTTGGGAGACAGAGAGGGCTAGAAGTGATGCTGCCACAAGCGAAGGAAGAACTTGATTTTGAACTTCTAACTTTAGAGATCTGAGACAATAAATTTATGCTGTTTAAGCCAACTGGGCTGTGGTACTTGGTTGCAGCAGCCCTGGAAAACCAAGCCCCTCCTGCACTGAGAGTCAGAGTGCAGTGCTGCTCCCAAACTGCTGGGGACAGCGGGGAGGGGCCAGAGGGTGCAGGGAGGAGCCCAGGAGGATGCCGGAGAGGGTCCAGGAGGGTGTGGGGGAGGGTGCCTACGAGATGCCCTGGAAGGCGCAGGGAGGGTCCTGGCAGGTCTTGGGATCTTTGGACTCCAGTGGGGTCAATACAAGTTACTTAGAAAACTCTAGGAAATCTTCAGCAAAACTGCTTGAATTTCCCCTGGGAGGGGCTCAGCCCCGGGACACTCACCCCTCAGGACCCCTGCTCCCAGGGTCGGGGTCAGCCCCCTCTCTGCCCGGCCCCGCCTGCGCTCTGGCACCAACTGATGGCAGCCGGGCAGATGGCCCCAGGGTCGACCCCTTGCCCAGTGCAGGGCTGGGAGCAGGTGGCCTGCAGCCAGGGTCCCCATGTGGAGTCAGGACTGTAACCCAGAAATCAGGTTTAACGGATGACTTTGACTGCTGAATCATTATAGACAGGTTCCTTTTTTTTTATTAATTAAAAAATTAAGAAACCAAATAAAACAACAACGTATATAATCAGTAATTCACAATATCATCACTTAGTTGCATATTCATCATTTCTGAGAACATTTGCATTAATTCAGAAAAAGAAATAAAAAGACAATAGAAAAAGAAATAAAATGAACACGGGAAAGAAAAAGAAAAAAAGATTATACCTACCCTACCCCTTACCCCTCGCTTTCATTGATCACTAGCATTTCAAACTAAATTTATTTTAGCATTTGTTCCGCCTATTATTTATTTTTATTCCATATGTTCTACTCCTTTGTTGACCAGGTAGATAAAAGGAGCATCAGACACAAGGTTTTCACAATCGCACAGTAACATTGTGACAGCTATGTCATTCAATCATCCTCAAGAAACATGGCTACTGGAACACAGCTCTACATTTTCAGGCAGTTCCCTCCAGCCTCCCCATTACATCTTGAATAACAAGATGATATCTACTTGATGCATAAGAATAACCTCCAGGATAACCTCTCGACTCTGTTTGGAATCTCTCAACCATTGACACTTTAGACAGGTTCCTTTTGCTTTTTGGGGTGTTGACGTGGACAGCAGGGAATACTTGGAAGCCTAAGCTCTACTTAAGCTGCTGGAGGTCTGGAATGGTTGTGAGAGCCCTTGTCTCGTCCAGCGCCTCTGTGACTGTGAGAGCTGACTGCCCGTTACCTGGTCGCTTCCTGTTGGCCCTGATGCTGGTGAAGACAGCCACTGACTTTGTAAACCACTGCCTGCCTTCCTTTCAGCTTATGTTAATGTTTTTAACAATGTTTTCCTTTCTGCTTTGACCTTACTATCTGAAATGACTTCATCTCCCCTTGCTAAAATCCTTAAAAACCTTGAGCCCCCTGAACTCAGGGAGACAGGTTTTGGGTCATTAGGCTGTCTTCTCCTACTACATGTGTAGTAATAAACTCTGTTTGAAACCCCGGTGTGTTAGTTGGATTCAGTTGTCAACTTGGCCAGGTGAGCGTACCTACTTTTGTTGCTGCAAATGGTATATGAACCTCATCTGTTGCTGATTTACATCTGCAGTCGGCTAGGAGGCATGTCTGCTGCAACGCATGATGTTTGACTTAATTGGCTGGTGCTTAAATGAGAGAGCGCAAGGTAGCACAGCCTAAGCAGCTCGGCATTCCTCATCTCAGCACTGGCAGCTCAGCCCAGGCCTTTGGAGATGCAGAAAGATGTCACCCCGGGGAAAGTTGTTGGAACCCAGGGGCCTGGAGTGAAGACCAGCAGAGACCATCCTGTGCCTTCCACGTAAGGAAGAACCTCAGTGGAAAGCTAGCTGTCTTTCCTCTGAAGAACTAACAAAATAAATCCCCTTTTATTAAAAGCCAGTCCGTCTCTGGTGTGTTGCATTCTGGCAGCTAGCAAACTGGAACACCCGGTGTCTCAGGAATAGGTTATTGAGCGCATCAGGCAAAAGAATCCATGGCCTTTGTCCCGTAATAGCAAATTAAGGAAAAAAAAAAAACCAAAAAACATAACATTTCTATAAAAATAAATAATAAAATATGAAATAATGAAAAAATAATTATGCTACAAATAAATATATATTTTAAAAAGGGGGTAAAGACAATTGAAAGTTAGGAAAATAAAATACAATAAAAATGTAGGCAGATAAGAAGTCAGCCAGCCTGCATTTACCCGTTCTCCCCAGCAGGTGGCGAGCACGAGGACGGCTTGTGCGGGCAAGGCCGGTTAGGGTCAGGATTGGGTTTGGGGTCTCGGGGCATCTTTCTGACCCAGATGAGGAAGAGGTTTCCCCGTGTCCACCCACTTTGGGGCCAGCCCTTGGCTAATGCAGTGTAACCCCGATGCCCTGGGAGGAACTCACGGCCCCAGCAGCGTTTTGTGTGGGAAAAGGATGCAATCCCACATCTTCAGAGTTTAAAACCAAACACCTCAAGTCTGTTTATAAAAGCACAGGGTACGGGGAGGGGACAGAGATTGGAGCCAGAAGAATTAAGGGCACGACTTCAGGAGCCTCGGACAACGCCCTGTGTGAACTTGGCAGCAATAGGTTTGCGCCCCTCTCGCCCCGGGGCAGTGGGAGACCCGGCCTCTAGCCTGCGGTAGGCTGCAGGAACCCCCCCGGCACCGTCAGCATCGCGCGCCCCGCGCCAGGCAGGCAGCCTCTCCCTTCCTTAGGGGATGAGACCGGGTTGCCCCACGAGCACCTGCCCGGGCCGAGGCGGGAAGGTGGGCGCGCCTGAGGGGTCCACTCCGTGGGATCCACCCCGCAGTCCCCGCCGTGCCCTCGGGCAGGCCCAGCGCCCAACCGGGCTCCTGATGCCGACTTAGCGCCCCGCGCGCGTCCCTGTCCTGAGCCAGATTGCACACGGGCCTCCCCTTCCCCACGCACCCCCAAGGCTCAGGGCACGCTGGCCCCTTCCCCAGGTCCGGGGCGGCTCCAGCGTCCAGCCGGGGAGGCCAGAGAATAAACACTTCAGGTTGGGGGGCCACGCGGTGTCCACCGCAGCTGATCTCCGCGGCGGCAGGAAAGCTGCCGGCGACGGGGCGCCCAGGATGGTGACGGCCTTCCCTTTAAAACCCGAGTCGCAAAGGCGGGCCACGAGCGGGGCTGGCCGGAGGACACTGGTGGGTCCGCCCGGGCTCTCAGCCAGTCGCAAGGGCCCTCCCCTCGTAGATGGCTTCGGGGCCGGTCCTCGGCGCGTCACCCCAGGACAGCCCTGCTGGGACGGAGGTCACCACTTCCTGCGTTGACAGGCCGCGCAGTGGGCAGAGAAGGGCTCCGGAGGGGCGGCCGGGAGCCCCGGGGCTGCCCGAGAGGCGGGACCCCCGAGGTGCGAAGGCGGAGGCCCCTTTGTTCCGGGAAGGAAGGGCGGAAATAAAACGGCTGCAGGTGCCGGCAGTGGCAGGAGTGGCGGTGTGCCTGGCACATAGGTGCACGATGCCTGTTGGTTCTGCTGACAGCCATTGCTCACAGAATCTCAGCGCACGTGCAAACCTCCTGGTTTGTAAACATCAGTGTCAGAAACTACTCTTTGCCCCCAAATCAATCTCCTCCTCTTCCTCTGGCAGTAGTCCCTCCGGAGCCTGGCTGGGTCCAGGGCCTGCCACAGTAAAATGCTCCTTCTCCCCTGCTGGCTGAATGCAGGCCCAGGCGCTCTGGGGCAACCCCTTGCAGAGGGGAGCCTGCTAGAAGAGGGGGCAGGAGACCCGGGAGGCTACATCCTGCACCCCAGGCCCTCCTTATCCACCTTCTCATCTGGGGGTTGCTCTGTGAGCCACAGACAAATGTTTGCATCAGAAAATTTTGTTGAAAGCTTTGTCAGTGTCAATCGGCATAATCATGTGATTTTCCCTTTACACTTATTAACAGGTTGTATTACATTGATTTTCTCGTTCTGAACCACCCTTGCATGCCTGGAATAAACCCACTTGATTGTGGTACATTTGGCCTGTAGTTTTCCTTTCCCGTACATCTTTATCTCGTTTTGATGTTAGAGTGGTTAGTCTCATAAAATTTCCTCAAATGTTTTTGAAGAGTTTGAACAGGAATGGTGTTAGTTCTTTTTAGGAATGGTTGATAAAATGCCCCTGTGAAGCCACTGGCTTTTCTTTGTAGGAACAAATTTGATGACTGATTGAATATCTTTACTTGTGATTAGTTTGTTGAGATCCTCTATTTCTTATTGTGTTGGTATAGGTAGTTTGTGTGTCTCCAGAAATTTGTCCATTTCGTCTAAGTTGTCTGGTTGGTTGGTGTGTTCATAGTATCCATTGTAACTCTTTCATTTCTTCAGGATTCATCGTAACAGTAACAGCCCCACTCTCATTTCTGGTTTTGCTTACTTGCATCCTCTCTCTTTTCTTTGTCAGGCTAGCAAGGGGTCCAAGAATTCTATTGATCTTCTCAAAGAACCAACTTTTGGTTTTATTGATTCTTTCTAATTTTCTTTTTGTTCTCCAATTCACTTACTTCTGCTTTAGTCTTTGTTATTTCTCTTCTATTTGTTTTGGGGTTAATTTGCTGTTCTTTCTATAGTTCCTCCAGGTGAGCAGGTAAGTCTGTGATTTTTATCTTTCTTCTTTTTACATAGGCACCTAGGGTTATAAATCCATCTCAGCATAGCCTTTGTGACATCCAGTAAGTTCTGGTATGTTGCATTCTCATTTTCATTCATCTCCAAATATTTACGGATATATCTTGCAATCAATAAGTTTCAGGGTTTGGGGTTTGCTGAATTTGTTTGTTAGCTCAATTAGTTTTGCTGTCAATTTCTCAGGGTTTTCTCAGTACAGGATCATGTCCTCTGCGAATAATGAAAGTTTTACTTCTTCCTTTCCTATGTAGAGGCCTTTTATTTCTTTCTCCTGTGTAATTGCTTCAGCTAATTACTGAACTAATACAGTGTTCAATAATAGTGGTGACAACGGGCAGCCTTGTCTCATCCCCCGTCTCAAGAGGAATGCTTTCAGTTTCTCACCATTAAGTATGATACTGGCTATGGGCTTTTCATATATGCTGTTTATGATATTGAGAAAGTTTCCTTCAATGCCTAACTTTGGAAGTGTTCTTATCAGGGAAGGATGCTTAGGATTTTGTTGACTGCTTTTCCAGCATCAATCGATATGATCATATGATTTTTCCCCTTTCGACTTGTTAATGTGCTGCATTACATTGATTGATTTTCTTATGTTGAACCACTCTTGCATTCCTGGTGTGAATCCCAGTTGGTAATAATGTGTACTTCTTTTAATGTGGCATTGGATACGATTTGCTATTATTTTGTTAAGATTTTTTGCAGCTATGTTCATTAGGGAGATTGGTCTGTAGTTTTTTTTTCTTGTATCCTCTTTATCTGATTTTGGTATTAGAGTGATGCTAGCTTCATAAAATGAACTAGGTAGTGCTCTTTCTTCCTTAATATTTTGGAAGAGTTTGAGCAGAATTGGTGTTAGTTCATTTTGAAATGTTTGCTGAAATTCTCCTGTGAAGTCATTTGGTCCTAAGCCATTTGATGACTGACTGGATCTCTTTATTTGTAATTGGTTTGTTGAGATCTTCTATTTCTTCTTGGGTAAGTACAGGTAAATTATGTGTTTCTAGGAATTTGTCCATTTCATCTAAGTTGTATAGTTTGTTGGCATATAGTTGTTCATAATATTCTCTTCAGTTTTTAAATTTCTTCAAGATCTGTGGTAATGACCCCCTCTCACTTCTGATCTTATTTCTATCTTCTCTCTTTCTTTCTTTGTTAGTCTAGCTAGGGAACTATGAATTTTATTGATTTTTCTCAAAGAATCACTTTTTAATTTCATTGATTCTACTGTTTTATTATTCTCCAGTTTGTTTATTTCTGCCACAGTCTTTATTATTTTTATTCTTTTATTTAATTTGGGGTTAGTTTGCTGTTCTTTCTCTAAATTTTCCAGGTGAGCCGTTAAATCCTCAAATTTTGCTCATTTTTGTTTTTAAATATAGGCATTTAGGGCAATAAATTTCCCCTCTCAGCACTGCCTTTGCCACATTCCATAATTTTTTTTTGGAAGTGCATTGCCAGGAATCAAACCTGAGTCTCCCATAAGGTAGGCAAGAATTCTACCGCTGAACTACTGTTGCACCCCGCATCCCATACGTTTTGATATGTTGTATTCTCGTTCTCATTCATCTCCAGATATTTACTGACCTCTCTAACAATTTTACTTGACTCACGGATTATTTAAGAGTGTGTTGTTTAATCTCTATATATTTGTGAAAGCTCTGGTTCTTTCGTGATTATTAATTTCCAACTATATTCCGTTGTGATCAGAGAAAGTGCTTTGGATAATTTCAAACTTATTACATTTGCAGAGACTCATTTTGTGTGCTCGTACATGGTCTATCCTGGAGAACGTTCCATGTGCACTAGAGAAGACTATGTGTATGGTGGTTTGACCTATAGTGATCTTTATGTCTATTAGATCTAATTCATTTATCCTGATGTTTAGGTTCTCTTTCACCTTGTTGATCCTCTGTGTGATTGCTCTATTTAAAGTGGAGAGTGGTGTATTGAAATCTCCCACTGTTACTTTTGATATGTCTGTAGCTCCCTTCAGTTTTTCCAATACCCTTATGTACTGTGGAGCTCCTTGATTGGGGGCATTTGTGATTGTCCTGGTCCCTTTTATTAATATGTAATGTCCTTCTTTGTCTCTTATGATGTATTTACATTTAAAGTCTATTTTGTCTGATATTAGTATAGCTACTCCTGCTTTGTTTTGGTTACAGCTTGCATAGAAGATCTTTTTCCATCCTTTCACTTTCAATCTGTGTCGTTGAGTCTAGGATGCATCTCTTATAAACAGCATATAGAAAGATTGTGTTTTTGATCTGTTCTGTTGGTCTGTGTCCTTTAATTGTGACTTTAGTCCATTAACATTTCAAGTAATTGCTCTAAAAGCAGTTCTTGACTCTTCCATGTTGTCCTTTAGTTTTATTTATTAGATTTACATATTATGATCCTTCTCTCTTTCTCTGTTTTCCTTTAAATTATCTGTGCTCATATTCTTCAATTTTGTGCCCTTCAGACCTCCTTTCCTGTCTTTTTCTTTTTCTTTCAGCTGCCAGGACTCCCTTTAGTATTTTTTGTAGGTCTGGTCTCTTGTTGACTACTTCTCTCAATCTTTCTTTGTCTTTGAAGATTTTAATCTCTCACTCAATTTTTTTTTTTTTTAAAGGAAAGACAGAGAGAAGGAAGGAAGGATAGAAGGAAGGAAGGAAGGAAGAAAGGGAAACATTTCCAAACATTTTCTTGCTTTATTGTATTTTGTTTTTCCGTTTTTGTTACATGGGCTGGGGCCGGGAATCGAACCGAGGTCCTCCGGCATAGCAGGCAAGCACTTTGCCCGCTGAGCCACCGCGGCCCACCTCTCACTCAATTTTGAAGCATAACATACCTGGATAAAGAATTCTTGGTTGAAAGTTGTTCTCATTCTGGATCTTAAAATATTACACCACTGCCTCCTCGCTTCCATGGTGCCTGTTGAGTAGTCTTAAGTCAGTCTATGTGTTTTTCCCTTGTGTATAGTAGTTTGCTTTCCTTGTGCTGCTTTCAGGACTTTCTGTTTATCTTCAACACCTGACAGTCTGATTAGTATGTGTTTTGGAGTGGGATTATTCGGATTTATTCTATTTTGAGTTTGCTACCTCTTTGATTTGAATATTCATGTCTTTAATAAGGACTGGGAAGTGTTCTTTGATTATACTTTCAGCTAGAATCAAAAGGAGACACCCCAGGATATATTGGGAGTGAAGTCTGGCTGGTGCCCATGAGAGGGAGAGAAAATTTAAGAGAAAAACAATAATAGCAATAAAAAATAAATGAAATTGAATAGTAATGAAATGAACAATTATAGTACTACTAAAATGTATAGAAAGAATATGTTTTTAAAGTTGTGGGAGATAAAAAATTTAAGGAAAAGTATTAAAAATAAAATAAAAAATAAAGACAGGCAAATAGGGAATTGCTTGCCTGTGCTTGCCCCTTCTGCCCAGAAGGTGGCGACCTTGAGGCTTCTCCTCCCTCCAGCTCGCCCATCCCCTACCCCCCACCCTCTTCCCCAACCCCCCACCCCTCACCCTGTCTGATGCAGCCGACCTACACTTACCTGGTCTGGCCAGCAGATGGTGTGCTTGAGTCTCCTCCTCCCTCAGCCGGACCTATCCTGGCCAAAGCTCCTGGAGGTCACGTGCTCGGACGCAGGGAGCTCCACTATGGGCAGTGGGGGATGACCAGTACGTGGGAGATCAGCTGACAGCAGATCTGCAGCACGGGTGGGCCAGCAAGATGCTGCAACTGCATACCAACTCTTCCGACACCTGGCCAGATGTCCCGAAGCCAGGCCCAACAGTGCATGATTGGCCCACCTCCAAGCTCCCCACGGCTGCTGTCCATTCCAACCATGGTGGGAGGATTCCCCAGCTGGCAGCTGTGCAGGTTGGAGCTAACAAGGGATTAGGATTAGGGTTTAGGGTTAGGGTTAGGGGTTAGGGTTAGGGGTTAGGGTTAGGGGTTAGGGTTTAGGGTTAGGGTTAGGGTTAGGGTTAGGGTTAGGGTTAGGGGTTAGGGTTAGGGTTAGGGTTAGGGTTAGGGTTTAGGGTTAGGGTTAGGGTTAGGGTTAGGGGTTAGGGGTTAGGGTTAGGGTTAGGGTTTAGGGTTAGGGTTAGGGTTAGGGTTAGGGTTAGGGTTTGGGGTTAGGGGTTAGGGTTAGGGTTAGGGTTAGGGTTAGGGTTAGGGTTAGGGTTAGGGTTAGGGTTAGGGGTTAGGGTTAGGGTTAGGGTTAGGGTTAGGGTTAGGGTTAGGGTTAGGGTTAGGGTTATCTTGTCCATATAAAATCTGAAATGTAGGACCAAGGTCGTTATTGAAATGATGTGTCAGTGATGTGTAGGGTTCAGTGGAAGGTCCTCTGTGGCTTTAGCTGTGGGACTCAGTGCCCTTTTCTGATGAACAGAGATTTACTGTGGTCCCAACATCCCGACACAGGGGAGATGCCTTTTGGAAACAGTTAGAAAAGAATGCTGCATAAAATGCCAAAGGCATGCTAAACAACTTAGAACAACAACTTTCCCTGGGATGATTCCTTTCTGCATCTCCAAAAGCCTGGGCTGAGTTGTGAGTGCTGAGATGAGGTATGCCAAGCTGCTTTGGCTGTTCTATGTTGTGCTCTCTCATTTAAGCACCAGCCAATTAAATCAAACATCATTCATTGCAGCAGGCATGCCTCCTAGCTGACTGCAGATGTAATGAGCAACAGATGAGGTTCACGTACCATTGGCTCATGTCCACATTACAGAACTAGGTCACTTCACCTGGCCAAGTTGATAACTGAATCTAACTACCACAAAATTTAAATTGCACATTTGAACAACTGACCCAGTGCAACAACTGAAACCAAGTAACATCTGCAAGTATGCATGAAGATTGTCCAGTCTGGGGAACTGATAACATTGTTACTTTCTTGGACTAAAAGGATAATTTCCCTAATGGACTTCACGGCCCACTAATTGTGATTCCCCACCTGGAAGGTGACAGTGTCCTGCTCATATCTTGAGTCACAGAATTGCCTATAAAGGTTAGAGTATTTAAAAATATTTTTATAATACCTAAAAGCAAATTACCACCACAGCCATAACCCATTTAGTGTGTAAAACCATGAAGAGACCAACAGGCATTAAGAATGTCAATGTGAACAGTATTTGTGACGCAGAGTTTCCACTTTGCACAAACCACCCCCATACACACCAAAAAATATGAATATAAAGGGTTCATTCTTTCACAAATCTTCTTCCAAAGTTTGATTATTACTTTTTTTAAAAAAGTAATTTTACCAAGCTACACACATTTGTACTGCCATCTGGTAGGGGGTACATGATCAGCCCAAGCCCCAGGCATCCTGTGTTCAAGGAAAATGAAGAGAATGAGACTGTAATGGGGAAAAAATTATACAAAGTACATATTTTCAAGGAGGTGGTTTCACCTACCAGAGCATTTTGGTTCATTTGTGGCCAATGTTTTAGACAGGAAAGCTTGCTACTTCACAGCCTCAATTGTATAAAGTCAGTTCCTGTGTTTACACCCAGTTGCTTAAATCAAGTCTCGAGAAAATGCAGAAAAACCAGCTTGTGAATGGGATATTTATTGTGACTTGTCAAGCTTTTGCCAAGGAGACTCCCCTCTTTACCATGAAAGCAAGGGGTGACATTTGCCAAAATGCCAAAAGTGATACTGGTAATTTCAGCAAGTGCTTCATTCCAAAAGAGAGCCAGTGGGAACTTGGCAGTGCACCAGCCTTCAAGTGAACCATCTGTAGCAGCCTCTACCCCCACACAGGATCCCTGACTGTATTGGGCTTTCCTTACATCTCTAGGGCTGTCCCTGGTGTGAGCCCCAGCAACCCTAACCTTGGTCCATACCAGACTGTGCCCCAAACAAATACACAAAACCAAACCATTATCTAGTAAAGAACAAGAAGGAGATGGAGATCAGGGGCTACCCAAAAGTGAATGCACCATGCATTTCAGCTGAGCTGAGAGAGAGACTCCCTCCTTCTGAGACATCTGGAGAAAAATTTTACCCAGCCTGTGCTAGGAGAATAAATGAGAAGGTAAAAACTCTTCTACAACTTTTAAGAAACTCTTTTGGTTTAAATTTATTACTGCATCAAGGGTGGCAAAATCTCTAGTTGAAAATAAAACATACATACAGCGTGGGCCACGGTGGTTCAGCAGGCAGTGTTCTCACCTGCCATACTGGAGACCCAGGTTCAATTCCCGGTGCCTGCCCATGCAAAAAAAAAAATACAATTTAAACCACAGAGATACCAAAATGAAAAAAGGGAATATGTAGATAAAGTAATGAAGCACTGAAGGATATTTAAATGTTTATTTTTATGATAAAAATGATGCATTACCCTTTGATTAGAAAATACCTTTATACTGGGAAATGAAGTAACTTTATTTCTGAAACATTTCACCCCCCCAAATTTTTCACCATCCTTCTTTCCTTTACCTAACATGTGAAATATATTACATCATACACATGTAATTTTGATGGAGATGTTTACTTAGTTTATAAACCATTTATCTTGTCCATATAAAATCTGAAATGTAGGACCAAGGTCGTTATTGAAATGATGTGTCAGTGATGTGTAGGGTTCAGTGGAAGGTCCTCTGTGGCTTTAGCTGTGGGACTCAGTGCCCTTTTCTGATAGACAGAGATTTACTGTGGTCCCAACATCCCAACACAGGGGAGATGCCTTTTGGAAAGAGTTAGAAGAATGCTGCATAAAATGCCAAAGGCATGCTAAACAACTTAGAAACCAGCAAGACACAAAGTATTAGTCTATGGATGTGGCACTGGGACAAAAAATAATCCTTCATTTTACCTGCTCTGATCTTTTCAAACAGAAACTTCCTGGCTAGATTTTAAGATTTTAGTCTGGAAAAGTAACCTATCTGTGTTCAGTCTAACAGAGCCAGGAAAGCAAACCTCTCTTCTCTTTGTATGCACAGTGTTGTGTGTTTGTTAGGTGGTCAGTCTAGTTTGCAGCTGCCAGAATGCAATATACCAGAAATGGAATGATGTTTAAAAAGGGGGATTTAATACATTGCTAGTTTATAGTTCTAAGGCCATGAAAATGTCCCAATCAAAGCAAGTCTATAAAAATGTCCAAATTAAGGCACCAATAAGAGGTTACCTTTAATCAAGAAAGGCCTATGAAGTTCAGGGATTCTCTCTCAACTGGAGAGTAAGTCTTCTAGCTTCCTCTCCAGGCCTCTTGCTTCACGAAGCTCCCCCAGGGACATTCTCCTTCATCTCCAAAGGTCACTGGTCAGTGGACTCTGCATCGTGGTACTCTCATCCTTTTGAAAATGGGACTCTCTCCAAAATGCTTCTTCTTTTAATGGTTTCCAGTAAACTAATCAAGACCCATGTGGAATGGGTGGAACCACACCTCCATGGAGATAATCTAATCAACTTTTCAAGTTTTATATGTCCAACATAAAATATTGAATAGGGTTTAAAAGAAATGTTTGCTCCCACAAGATTGACTAGGATTAAAACATGGCTTTTCTAGGGTACATAAATTCTTTCAAACCAGCACAGTGTTGTTCCGAGAAAAACTACAATTTGATTTAAAAACTAAACACACTGAGGACTGTCAACCTCAACCTTGTCCTTTTAGCCTTGCAGGTTTAAAACATTCCATCAAATGAAAGAGACCCTAGAGTAATCTCCAGTTCTTTGCTCTGGTTAGTGATTCGAGAGCCCTGCACTGTGGCCCCTTCAGCAGCCTATTTGGAGCCTGGGAGCTGTCATCTCCCTTACTGTACTGAATTAAGTTATGTGTCCTCCTGCAGCAGCTGAACCTCCCTGCATGTGACCCAAAACCCTCCCAGCTGGTGAGGCCTCAGGATGAGTTTGCACATCCGTACTTGTGGAAAAGGAAGGGACTTACAAATACCACTGGATTCAAGTTATTCATTCAGACTAATGTGGCCATCTTGGATACAAAAAGCTGGAAGGGATTTAGGCATATGTAAGGCCCAAGGGAATTCAATTTCAAGACTTAATATCTTCTACCTCCCATTTCAGTTTAGATATTTTGGGATGCAGTGCCTATTAGTTTTAATTGGACTAGTTAGAAAACAAGGTGACATAACCCATGGATTCTAATTAGCTTAAAATAGTTAGGACAGATAAAATGTCAATTAAATTTTGTGAGTCTGAATAGATTCATGCCAAATCTGAAAACAACTGAAAGCCACTGATGACTCCCAATAAATACTTTATTCTCTCAATTTTGATATTCACATACATGCGCCTGTGTTTGTGTGTGTTGCATGTTAAAGGAAACTCCTTTCACCAGCCTTTCCATTTGTTTTTCATTCTGAACTAAGTTTTTACATACATGAACAAAGGGGAGCAAAGGTCAATCTGGCTGACCCCGCTCATCCAGCTCTGCTGGGACACCCATGGCTCATTCTAATGCCCCATGTTTTCTCCTGCACCACATCAAGAGCTTACAGCACATGAAATGCTCAAATTTCCATGCTACCATAGTGATAGACCAATAGAAGTAGTTTCTTTTGCTTACCATGCCTTCCCCAAACTATACCACTCACCCAAATTCTTCCTCTGCAGTAGAAAGCAACCTGCTCTGTTTGTGAGACTCAAACTAATTGAGCTGAGGACCCTCCATTTCAGAAATGATTTGCCATTAGGTCTGAGCCAAAGGTAGAGGACAACAGGGAGAGAGAATTAAAAATATCTTACAGAAGGAGCAGAATGTATTTAGATAACAGTACCCTAATTAGCATGTGAATTTCTCTTCAGCCCTCCACCGCTGGGTTGGGGCTACCTCCACCAAACTCTTTAAACAGCATTTGCAATTTCCTTTGGCTAACTGATGGAGCTCTTCCTACAAAACTTTTGCTATCTTCTTGAAACTTCCTTCTGCAGCAAATACCTTAGTCTCCAGGTTTCATTCATTCTCTAATCAAATTGAAGGTTTTCTGGAATGTTATAAGTTTCAGTTCTTAAGGCTCACAGTAATTCTTTTGGAACAAATTGAATACCTGCCTCAGTTATCAACTGCACCTCACCTGTAACTTGCACCCTGTCCCATAACATAATGTAGTTCTATGGGCAAAAGATACAGGGAGAGCTTTAGAGCTGCCAAAGAGATGAGACCCTGGGAGAAGTGGGGCTGTAGTCTTCCCGATCCATGGAGAGCTATTCTATGCTCAGTCATTAGCCTTTGGGTGTTAAGTGAAGTACCTCAGATAGCTTCTGACTGTGCTCCTAAAGTTTGGTCTCAATATTCTAGTTCTTAGAAATGCAAATGATCAATAAATCTTACGATGAGGCATACTAGTCCAGTGTCTGTTTTGCAAGAAATCCCATCTTGATAAATAAAATGTTACACTTCCCTGATCTGGAATTCTTGCTTCGTTGACATGAGAAATACTGTTGTATAAATATATTTTATATTTAAAACTTATTCTGGGGGTTTCATTATTTTCTTCTTCTTGCCCCTCTGATTTTTCAAATGTAGTGTTTTTTTCATAACACCTACTCCTTGGGCTCTGGGAGAGTTATTTATTTGGGGGATTCATTGAGAAGCTCATTGCTTGTCTCTCTCAGTACACTCACTAAATAGGGTCTATCTCTGCTGGAAACATGATTGAGGGTACTTTTTGTTTTGTTTTGGACACTATATGTCCATGGATGAATTTCTGTTCTCCTAAGTTGAAACATCATTCTACTTATTTTTATTTTTGTTCTGATAAAATGGGAGGTTTAATGGGCAGCTATTTCCTAGGCAATTTCCTATCAATCCTACTTTTAGATTTCAGTTTGGATAATAAATTATATTGATCACAAAGTACTTGCATACATACAGCTATTTTGAGGTACTGCAGCCCTCAGAAATGAACCTCAAGAGTTCCTCATGAATTTGCAACACGGATAGGATAAAAATAAATGATTGTGATTCACAATATTTCTTCAAATTTTGCAAGTTTCATATAGAAAATTGTAAAGTGATGGTCCTCCCTCACAATATACTATTTAAAGTAAAAACCTTCTCCAGGTGTGATGGAAGAAAGTTCAACAAAGGAAGAAGGGAAGACTAAGCAAGAATAAGCTTCTTTGAAACTGACCCTAAATATTGATAAGTGAGAAACTGAACACTGGACATCATGTATGGTTACCCAGGAAATAACATGACATGGAAAACACTGGTAAATAAAACTCACATGTAAATCCAAAAGACCTCAAAGAAAAGACTGAAATTTCTTC
The DNA here is from genome assembly GCF_023851605.1 of Tamandua tetradactyla. NCBI lineage: Eukaryota > Metazoa > Chordata > Mammalia > Pilosa > Myrmecophagidae > Tamandua > Tamandua tetradactyla. Next base: position 84,224,734 of record NC_135342.1, read on the forward strand.
TCTTTGTGTTTCAAAAACAATTCCAGAGTTCAAAGTAATAAAATACTGCCACAAATGTATATAAAAACAATTAGCTGTGCTCATAACAAATAAAGAAAGCTACATTCAGTTATCTTTCACATATATTTAATCTCAGGCCAAGGGTAAGAACTGTCCACTCTGCTTCATAAAATCTAGAATAGAAAAATCCATGCCCAAATCTTTTCTAATTTCAAATGATTGCTTCTCATGAGATGACTAAAAATGTCTGTGGGGTGAGATTTGTTGCATTCACACTAAGCTAGAACCAGGAAGTATATAAAACTACTGTCTTGGTGGGACCTATGGAGGACGCGCCCAGAGCTCGTGGAGTACTTGGGCCACGTACATTTTCTTCTCCAGGACACCTACTAGGGGAGTAGAAACGATACAGAAAGCGCCCAAAGCCACAACAGAGATAAAAAAGACAGCGTACCCCATCCTGGAACGGCTGGCTGGCTGAGAGAAGCAGCTCGGGTGAGATCGCCGAGGCGCGCGGGCCTTACCGGGCGGGGTGGCAAGCGGCCGGAGTTACTCCCTTCCCCCTTCCCGGGCCGGCTGGGAGAATTGGAGAGGTGGTCCCCTGAAACCAAGGCGACTGGTGCCCACACCACGCGCAGCCCCCGGACCAACTGAGAGAATTGGATCGGAAACCCCCAGGCCGCGGAGAACGGTGACCCCGTGACTCCCGGGGAACGTGCACTCTCTCGGGTGGGCCGCTGCCGCTGGCGCCCTCCCGCCACGCGTGTTGCCCAGGGCCGACTAGGAAATTCGGACGGGCTCTTTCCCTGGCTGCGGCGACCAGCAACCCTCCCTGCGTTCGGACCCCGGGCCGGCTCAAGCCGCTTCGGCTAGCGAACCCCCAGGACAGCGAGAGTTTTCCAAAGTTTAAGGTCCCACAGCACCTTTTACTGGTGGGACCCGCAGACAAACGTGTGCCACGAGTGCCACCTACTGGGCAGGATAAGAAAAACAGAACCCAGAGATTTCACAGAAAAATATTACAACCTTGCTGGGTCCAACACCAAGAGAAATCTGAATAAATGCCCAGATGCCAGCAGCAGAAGATAACTGTCCACGCTCAAAAGATTGAGAATATGGCTCAGTCAAAGGAACAAACCAATAGCTCAAATGAGACACAAGAGCTGAGACAACTAATGCTGAATATACGAACAGAAATGGAAAACCTCTTCAAAAATGAAATCGATAAATTGAGGGAGGACATGAAGAGGACATGGGCTGAACATAAAGAAGAAATAGAAAAACTGAAAAAACAAATCGCAGAACTTATGGAAGTGAAGGATAAAGTAGCAAACATAGAAAAAATAATGGATAGCTACAATGATAGATTTAAAGAGACAGAAGATAGAATTAGTGATTTGGAGGATGGAACATCTGAATTCCAAAAAGAAACAGAAACTATAGGGAAAAGAATGGAAAAATTTGAACAGGGTATCAGGGAACTCAAGGACAATATGAACCGCACAAATATACATGTTGTGGGTGTCCCAGAAGGAGAAGAGAAGGGAAAAGGAGGAGAAAAACTAATGGAAGAAATTATCACTGAAAATTTCCCAACTCTTATGAAAGACCTAAAATTACAGATCTAAGAAGTGCAGCGCACCCCAAAGAGATTAGACCCAAATAGGCATTCTCCAAGACACTTACTAGTTAGAATGTCAGAGGTCAAAGAGAAAGAGAAGATCTTGAAAGCAGCAAGAGAAAAACAATCCATTACATACAAGGGAAACCCAATAAGACTTTGTGTAGATTTCTCAGCAGAAACCATGGAAGCTAGAAGACAGTGGGATGATATATTTAAAATACTAAAAGAGAAAAACTGCCAACCAAGACTCCTATATCCAGCAAAATTATCCTTCAAAAATGAGGGAGAAATTAAAACATTCTCAGACAAAAAGTCACTGAAAGAATTTGTGACCAAGAGACCAGCTCTGCAAGAAATACTAAAGGGAGCACTAGAGTCAGAACCAAAAAGACAGAAGAGAGAGATATGGAAAAGAGTGTAGAAAGAAGGAAAATCAGATATGATATATATAATACAAAAGGCAAAATGTTAGAGGAAAATATTATCCAAACAGTAATAACACTAAATGTCAATGGACTGAATTCCCCAATCAAAAGACATAGATTGGCAGGATGGATTAAAAAACAGGATCCTTCTATATGCTGTCTACAGGAAACACATCTTAGACCCAAAGATAAACATAGGTTGAAAGTGAAAGGTTGGGAAAAGATATTTCATGCAAATAACAACCAGAAAAGAGCAGGAGTGGCTATACTAATATCCAACAAATTAGACTTCAAATGTAAAACAGTTAAAAGAGACAAAGAAGGACACTATCTACTAATAAAAGGAACAATTAAACAAGAAGACATAACAATCATAAATATTTACGCACCGAATCAGAATGCCCCAAAATACGTGAGGAATATACTGCAAACACTGAAAAGGGAAATAGACTCATATACCATAATAGTTGGAGACTTCAACTCACCACTCTCATCAAGGGACAGAACATCTAGACAGAGGATCAACAAAGAAATAGAGAATCTGAATATTACTATAAATGAACTAGACTTAATAGACATTTATAGGACATTACATCCCACAACAGCAGGATACACCTTTTTCTCAAGTGCTCATGGATCATTCTCAAAGATAGACCATATGCTGAGTCACAAAGCAAGTCTTAACAAATTTAAAAAGATTGAAATCTTACACAACACTTTCTCGGACCATAAAGGAATGATGTTGGAAATCAATAATAGGCAGAGTGCCAGAAAATTCACAAATACGTGGAGGCTCAACAACACACTCCTAAACAACGACTGGGTCAAAGAAGAAATTGCAAGAGAAATTAGCAAATACCTCGAGGCGAATGAAAATGAAAACACAACATATCAAAACTTATGGGACGCAGCAAAGGCAGTGCTAAGAGGGAAATTTATTGCTCTAAATGCCTATATCAGAAAAGAAGAAAAGGCAAAAATTCAGGAATTAACTATCCATTTGGAAGAACTGGAGAAAGAACAGCAAGCTAACCCCAAAGCAAGCAAAAGGAAAGAAATAACAAAGATTAGAGCACAAATAAATGAAATTGAAAACATGAAAACAATAGAGAAAATCAATAAGGCCAGAAGTTGGTTCTATGAGAAAATCAATAAGATTGATGGGCCCTTAGCAAGATTGACAAAAAGAAGAAGAGAGAGGATGCAAATAAATAAGATCAGAAATGGAAGAGGAGACATAACTACTGACCTCACAGAAATAAAGGAGGTAATAACAGGATACTATGAACAACTTTACGCTAATAAATACAACAATTTAGAGGAAATGGACAGGTTCCTGGAAAGACATGAACAACCAACTTTGACTCAAGAAGACATAGATGACCTCAACAAACCAATCACAAGTAAAGAAATTGAATTAGTCATTCAAAAGCTTCCTAAAAAGAAAAGTCCAGGACCAGATGGCTTCACATGTGAATTCTACCAAACGTTCCAGAAAGAATTAGTACCAATTCTCTTCAAACTCTTCAAAAAAATCGAAGTGGAGGGAAAACTACCTAATTCATTCTATGAAGCCAACATCACCCTCATACCAAAACCAGGCAAAGATATTACAAAAAAAGAAAACTACAGACCAATCTCTCTAATGAATACAGATGCAAAAATCCTCAATAAAATTCTAGCAAATCGTATCCAACAACACATTAAAAGAATTATACATCATGACCAAGTAGGATTCATCCCAGGTATGCAAGGATGGTTCAACATAAGAAAATCAATTAATGTAATACACCATATCAACAAATCAAAGCAGAAAAATCACATGATCATCTCAATTGATGCAGAGAAGGCATTCGACAAGATTCAACATCCTTTCCTGTTGAAAACACTTCAAAAGATAGGAATACAAGGGAACTTCCTTAAAATGATAGAGGGAATATATGAAAAACCCACAGCTAATATCATCCTCAATGGGGAAAAATTGAAAACTTTCCCCCTAAGATCAGGAACAAGACAAGGATGTCCACTATCACCACTATTATTCAACATTGTGTTGGAGGTTCTAGCCAGAGCAATTAGACAAGAAAAAGAAATACAAGGCATCAAAATTGGAAAGGAAGAAGTAAAACTATCACTGTTTGCAAACGATATGATACTATACGTCGAAAACCCGGAAAAATCCACAACAAAACTACTAGAGCTAATAAATGAGTACAGCAAAGTAGCAGGTTACAAGATCAACATTCAAAAATCTGTAGCATTTCTATACACTAGTAAGGAACAAGCTGAGGGGGAAATCAAGAAACGAATCCCATTTACAATTGCAACTAAAAGAATAAAATACCTAGGAATAAATTTAACTAAAGAGACAAAAAACCTATATAAAGAAAACTACAAAAAACTGCTAAAAGAAATCACAGAAGACCTAAATAGATGGAAGGGCATACCGTGTTCATGGATTGGAAGACTAAATATAGTTAAGATGTCAATCCTACCTAAATTGATTTACAGATTCAATGCAATACCAATCAAAATCCCAACAACTTATTTTTCAGAAATAGAAAAACCAATAAGCAAATTTATCTGGAAGGGCAGGGTGCCCCGAATTGCTAAAAACATCTTGAGGAAAAAAAACGAAGCTGGAGGTCTCGCGCTGCCTGACTTTAAGGCATATTATGAAGCCACAGTGGTCAGAACAGCATGGTATTGGCATAAAGATAGATATATCGACCAATGGAATCGAATAGAGTGCTCAGATATAGAACCTCTCATCTATGGACATTTGATCTTTGATAAGGCAGTCAAGCCAACTCACCTGGGACAGAGCAGTCTCTTCAATAAATGGTGCCTAGAGAACTGGATATCCATATGCAAAAGAATGAAAGAAGACCCATCTCTCACACCCTATACAAAAGTTAACTCAAAATGGATCAAAGATCTAAACATTAGGTCTAAGACCATAAAACAGTTAGAGGAAAATGTTGGGAGATATCTTATGGATCTTACAACTGGAGGCGGTTTTATGGACCTTAAACCTAAAGCAAGAGCACTGAAGAAGGAAATAAATAAATGGGAACTCCTCAAAATTAAACACTTTTGTGCATCAAAGAACTTCATCAAGAAAGTAGAAAGACAGCCTTCACAATGGGAGACAATATTTGGAAATGATATATCAGATAAAGGTCTAGTATCCAGAATTTATAAAGAGATTGTTCATCTCAACAACAAAAAGACAGCCAACCCAATTACAAAATGGGAAAAAGACTTGAACAGACACCTCTCAGAAGAGGAAATACGGATGGCCAAGAGGCACATGAAGAGATGCTCAATGTCCCTGGCCATTAGAGAAATGCAAATCAAAACCACAATGAGATATCATCTCACACCCACCAGAATGGCCATTATCAACAAAACAGAAAATGACAAGTGCTGGAGAGGATGCGGAGAAAGAGGCACACTTATCCACTGTTGGTGGGAATGTCAAAGGGTGCAACCACTGTGGAAGGCAGTTTGGCGGTTCCTCAAAAAGCTGAATATAGAATTGCCATACGACCCAGCAATACCATTGCTAGGTATCTACTCAAAGGACTTAAGGGCAAAGACACAAACGGACATTTGCACACCAATGTTTATAGCAGCATTATTTACAATTGCAAAGAGATGGAAACAGCCAAAATCTCCATCAACAGAAGAGTGGCTAAACAAACTGTGGTATATACATACGATGGAATATTATGCAGCTTTAAGACAAGATAAACTTATGAAGCATGTAATAACATGGATGGACCTAGAGAATATTATGCTGAGTGAATCCAGCCAAAAACTAAAGGACAAATACTGTATGGTCCCACTGATGTGAACGGACATTCAAGAATAAACTTGAAATATGTCATTGGTAACAGAGTTCAGCAGGAGTTAGAAACAGGGTAAGACAATGGGTAATTGAAGCTGAAGGGATACAGACTGTGCAACAGGACTAGATACAAAAACTCAAAAATGGACAGCACAATAATACCTAATTGTAAAGTAATCATGTTAAAACACTGAATGAAGCTGCATCTGAGCTATAGGTTTTTGTTTTGTTTTGTTTTGTTTTGTTTTGATTTTACTATTATTACTTTTATTTTTTTCTCTATATTAACATTCTATATCTTTTTCGGTTATGTTGCTAGTTCTTCTAAACCAATGCAAATGTACTAAGAAATGATGATCATGCATCTATGTGATGATGTTAAGAATTAATGATTGCATGTGTAGAATGGTATGATCTCTAAATGTTGGGTTAATTTCTTTTTTTCCATTAATTAAAAAAAAAAAAAAGAGAAGGGATAATTGGAGATGAAGGGATACAGACTGTACAACGCGACTGGATATAAAAACTCAGAAATGGACAGCACAATACTACCCAATTGTAATGCAATTATGTTAAAACACTGAATGAAGCTGCATGTGAGGTATAGGTTTTTTGTTTTTGTTTTTTTTGGTTTTTTTTCTTTCTATTATTGTTTTAATTCTTATTCTGTTGTCTTTTTATTTCTTTTTCTAAATTGATGCAAATGTACTAAGAAATGATGAATATGCAACTATGTGATGTTATTAAGAATTACTGATTGTACATGTAGATTGGAATGATTTCTAATTGTTTTGTTAATTCTTTTTTTAATTAATAAAAAAAAAACTACTGTCTTAGAATTTCTACATTAACAAACAGTAGCTGTTTTAGAAGCATTGCCTAGAGTAAAACCTAGCTGCTTTAATTTTCTAGGCCTCTTCTACTTACTTACAATGGATCCCTCCAGACTTTCATAAATTGAGCTTTGTTAAAAAAATCCCTTTTTGTTTATCAAACTCACTGCTTCACCATTAATAAAACAGAAGGCTTAAAGGTAAATAGGAACATCAGAAGGTAGTTCCCCTCTGGTCCTGCCATTTTTCCACGTATTCTTCTAAACTCCTAGGAGTCGCCCTGCCCCATCTTGGCAGACCCACTTGAGGTTGTCATCACTGTCAAACTTAACTCTTTTCATTTTTGAGTCTGAAGAATTTATAGGGTCTGCTTTTGTTACCTTCCCACAGACACAGTCAGACAGTCTGAGAAGTCAGCTATGGAAAGTCTTCTGGGAGCTGCCATTGAGAAGAAAATTCCTCTTCTCAAACTGCTGTCCCCCGTCTACCATGGTGGTGCACGCCTCTGATGGGAGGGTCATGCCAACAGGGTTCTCCAGCAGCTCCCTCTCATTCTCCAGCCAGATCAATTCATGGGAATGGGGGATGTCAAATTACTCACTCATGGCAAACTTTTTGTGACTGTATTTCCTAACAAATGCAACACAGTTGATTAAGAAAACCATAATGACCAGGCAGAAGAAACAGAGCAGGGTGTACATGCCAACCTGCAGGTCAGTCCCACTTACGTCACTGACAGGTCATCGAGATTATTGGGATCTGGCTACTTCCCTCCAATGGAGCAGCTTGTGAAGAAATTTGGATCATCACTCAAGTAACTTCCCTTCCATGGGAGACTGTGGGGTTGTGATTTTGTTGGTGCTTTCTTCTTGGTCAGTGAATGCAACATGTTGCAACCACACCTGAACTGCTCTTTCCTGATTTCCTTCACATTCTATGGAATTACTGATGTGGTCTTTACATTCCCAGTTTATGCCCTCAATGCCAATGGTGTGTCCTTGGTGCTCATTCTTTTTTTTTTTCTTCAAATTTTGCTCTGACTTTTCCTTCACCCACAGTAAACACACTTTTCCTCTTTGTCTTCTGACAAGGATCACTGATCATAAGTTCAAACTTAATCAAGGGTCATTGCTCTTCACCTCCTGCAACCATACAGGACACCTGGAAATTTGGCTGGATAGACACCCCCATTTCATCCAATGATGAGACAATGATTGGAAAATCCGTGTGATCATAAATGTCTAAAGGTGTCATTGAACCATCAGTGAATAAAATCCAAGTGCTGACTACTACTTTCTAAGACAAATGAAGCCAAAGCATTATGTTATAACCTAATTTCTGCAAATTTGCAAAAACAAATATGATTTCCTATATATCAGTCTTCAAATATACAGATTGAGAAAAATAAAGTCCTATATTTCATAATCTTGAACAGTTTTTGTCATGCCTTGAACTGACATCAATTATTTACTATAGCCCCACTGGAGTATGAAACAAACATCATACATCAAAAAATGCAGTAAAATGCATATAAATTTATTACATGATGTATTAGTTAGGGTTCTCTAGAGAAACAGAATCAACAGGAAATATCCATAAATATAAAATTTATAAAAGTGTCTCATAACCATGGGAATGTAAAGTCCAAAATCTGTAGGGCAGGCCGTGAAGCTGACAACTCCAATGCAGGGTCTGGACAAACTCCACAGGAGAGGCTTGCCAGCCAAAGCAGGAAGAGCAGAGAAGCTGTCTCTTCTCAATCCTCCTTTAAAAATTTCCACTGATTAGATTAAATATCACACATTGCAGAAGACACTCACCTTGACTGATTACAAATGGAATCAGCTATGGATGTAGCTGACATGATCATGATTTAATTCGTGAAATGTTCTCATAGCAACAGACAGGCCAGCACTTGCCCAGCCAGACAAACAGGTACCACCACCCGACTGAATTGACACCTGAACTTGGCCATGATAGTCCATCCCTTCTCAACTTGGCAGTTATATACAACACCTTAAATCATACTTAATTTCTAAGTAGAAAACAATAAAAGGCATTTTTTCCTCACCTAACAATACTTAACAATACCTATACAAACCAGAAACACATTAAGTCTCCCCAGAGTAGGGTGCAGGTCCTTGGGTAATATACATTCTTAAACTTGATCCCTTACAAATTAAATACTATAACATCATCAAAACAGCTTTACAGTTCTCATTTCGGTAACTGATCACGTGGTCATAGTTCATATTTATCACTACCTTCTTCCAATACCCATTCCATGTTCCCTCTACCCTCAGCAAGCACTTCAGCTAGCCATGGTTCTTTGCCTGGTAGGGTGATCCAAACCTTCATTCCTGAAGTTTCAGAGAGATTGGTAGTCCTGCCTGGATTGGGTTGTTGCTGTTTTCCATTGATTTTAATCAGGTCTAAAAGGCACCTTATGGGATCTCTTATATTCCAAGAACTCTTCTTTACTTCTATTGTGTAGTTGTAGTCCTATTTCCCCGATAGTCAGGGTCAATCACCCCAGCCAGTAATGTAATCCCCTTCTTGGCTTGTTGATCCAGTGGCATAAGTAGACCAAAGTGACCAGGTGTCAGTCTTAGATTCCAGTTCAATGGAATAACTGTTCTTTCTCCTGGTAGAAGTATTCCCCCTTTTGGAACTAAAACTTGTAGACTATTAGAGCTCAAGATTGCCGGGACAGGAAGCAAAAATTTTTCCAGTGGATCACTAAGGGTAATAGTGAGTGGTGCCACTCCCATTTTCACCCCTTGGTTCCTGGACCCATGGACCCTGGCTTTGGAAGAAACAGCACCATGCAGTGGATCCTGATTCAGAGCATACACATCTTCCTGGAGAACACTACCCCAGCCCTGCAAGGTACTGGCACTTAGTTGGCCTGTCCTTGAGTTTTCAAATGGCCATTCCACTGTTCTATCAATCCAGCTGTTTCTGAATGATGGGGAAGATGGTAAGACCAGAAAATTCCATGAGCATGTGCCCATTCCCACACTTTATTTGCTCTGATGTTTGTTCCCTGATCAGAAGCAATGCTATGTGGAATACCATGATGATGGATAAGGCATTCTGTAAGTCCATGGATGGTAGTTTGAGAAGAAGCATTGTGTGCAGGGAAAGCAAACCCATATCCAAAGGATGTATCTATTATAGCCAGAACCAACCACTGGCCCTTCCATGAAGGAAGTAGTCCAATGTAATCAACCTGCCACCATGTAGTTGGCTGGTCACCTCGAGGAATAGTGCCATATTGGGGGCTGAGTCTATGCTGCTGGCAGATTGGGCACTCAGCAGTGGCTGTAGCCAAGTCAGCCTTGGTGAGTGGAAGTCCATGTTGCTGAGCCCATGCATGACCTCCATCCCTACCACCATGACCACTTTGTTCATGAACCCATTAGACAATGACAGGAGTTGTTGGGGAAAAAGGCTGACTGGTATTGACAAAATGGATTATTGTGCTGGTTTGAAAAGGTGTATGTTCCCTAGAAAAGCCATGTTTTAATCTAAATCCCATTTCATAAAGGCAGAATAATCCCTATTCAATAGTATACGTTTGAAACTGTAATCAGATCATCTCCCTGGAGATATGATTTAATCAAGAGTGGTTTTTAAGCTGGATTAGGTGATGACATGTCTCCACCCATTTGGGTGGGTCTTGATAAGTTTCTGGAGTCCTATAAAAGAAGAAACATTTTGGAGAAGAAGAGATTCAGAGAGAGCAGAGCAGAACAACATAGCCATGAAAAGCAGCCATGAATAGCAGCCAGCGACCTTTGGAGATGAAGAAGGGAAATGCCTCCCAGGGAACTTCATGAAACAGGAAGCCAGGAGAAGAAGCTAGCAGATGATACTGTGTTTGCCATGTGCCCTTCCAGATGAGAGAGGAACGCTGACTGTATTCACCATGTGCCTTCTCACTTGAGAGAGAAACCCTGAACTTCATCTGCCTTCTTGAACCAAGGTATCTTTCCCTGGATGCCTTTGATTGGCCATTTCTATAAGCTTGTTGTAATTGGGACATTTTCTCAGCCTTAGAACTATAAACTAGCAACTTATTATATTCCCCTTTTTAAAGCCATTCTGTTTCTGGTATATTGCATTCTGGCAGCTAGCAAACTAGAACAGTCATCTTATTCACTTGATTATTAAAACCTTCTTCTACTGAAGTCAGTTTCTGGTGCACATTCACATGGGACACAAATATCTTCATGTTTTAGCCCACTCAGAAAGGTTTATCCCATACCTCTTTCCCAGACCTCTTTGTTACCAATTTTCCAATTATGGTCTTTCCATGTCCCTAACCATTCAGCCAAACCATGAGCAACAGCCCATGAGTCAGTATACAAATGCACCTTTGGCCAGTTCTCCTTCCTAGAAAAATGAACAACCAGGTGCATTTCTCAATGTTCTGCCCACTAGGAGGATTCCCCATCACCAGTGGGGAATCTTCAAGGATAACCCAGAAAGGGGTTGTAGTGCTGCAGCTGTCCACTTTCAGGTGGTGCCTGCATATCATGTCAAATCATCTGTAAACCAGGCCTGAGTTTTCCCTTCCTCAGTCATTTCACTGTAAGGAACTCCCCAAGAGGCCATAGATCTGGTCTGGGAAATAGAAGGTAATGTGGAAGGAGTGGAGACCACATGCATTTGGGAAACTTCCTTATGTAACTTACCTGTGCCTTCAGGACCTGCTCCAGCCCTATCTCATGTATGTCATTTCCATTTTATGATGGAGTACTGCTGTGCATGCACAGCTTTATGGCTTGGTGGGTCAGACAACACCCAGCTCATGATAGGCAACTCAAGTCTTAGGGTAACATGGCAGCCCATGGTTAAGTGTTCAGTTTCTACCAAGGCCCACTAGCAGGCCAAAAGCTGTTTCTCAAAAAGATAGTAGTTATTTGCAGTAGATGGTAAGGCTGTGCTCTAAAACCCTAAGTGTCTGCATTGTGATTCTCCTATAGGGGCCCGTCAAAGGCTCCAAACAGCATCTCTACTTGCCACTGACACTTCCAGCAACATTGGATCTGGTAGATCATATCGTCCAAGTGGCAGAGCAGCTTTACAGCAGCCTGGACCTGTCTCAGAGCCTCCTCTTATTCAGGTCCCCACTCAAAATTAGCAGCATTTCTAGTCACTTAATAAATAGGCTGGAGTAGCACACCCAAATGAGGAATATGTTGTCACCAAATCCAAAGAGACCAACTACACATTTTTCCTCATTTTGTTTGTAGGGGGACCAGATGCAGCAATTTATCCTTCACCTTAGAAGGGATATGTTGACATGCCTCACACCACTGGACACCTAGAAATTTCACTGAGGTGGAAGGCCCCTGTATTTTTGTTGGATTTATCTCCCATCCTCTGACATGCAAATGCCTTAACAATAAGTCTAGAGTAGTTGCTACTTCTTGCTCACTGGGTCCAATCAGCATGTCATCAATATAATGGACCAGTGTGATGTCTTATGGGAGGGAGAAATGATCAAGTTCCCTGTGGACAAGATTATGACATAGGGATGGAGACTTTGTATACCCCTGAGGTAGAACAGTGAAAGTAAAATGCTGACCTTGCCAGCTGAAAGAAAACTGTTTCTGGTGGTCCTTAGTAACAGCTATTGAAAAAACAGTGTCTGCCAGATCTATAGCTGCATACCAGGTACTAGGGGATGTATTGATATGCTTAAGCAATGATACCACATCTGGAACAGCTGCTGCAGGTGAAGTTACCACCTAGTTGAGTTTAAGTTATTCCACTGTCATCCTCCAAGACCCATATGCTTTCTGCACAGGCCAAAGAGGAGAGTTGAATGGGGATGTGGTGGGACCACCCCTGCATCCTTCAAGTCCTTAAGAGTGGCAGTAATCCCTGCAATTCCTCCAGGAATGCAGTATTGCTTCTGATTTACTATTTTGCTAGGTAGGGGCAGTTTTAGTGGCTTCCACTTAGACCTTCCCACCATTATAGCCCTCACAACACAAGTTAGAGAGCCAATGTGGGGTTTCTGCCAGTTGCTCAGTATGTGTATACCAATTTTGCATTCTGGAACTGGGGAAATAACAACATAATGTGTCCAGGGGCCCACTGGACCTACTATGAGATGGTCCTGAGCTAAAACTCCATCAATCATCTGACCTCCATAAGCTTCCACTCTCACTGGTGGACCAGAGTGATGTTTTGGGTCCCCTGGAATTAATTCACTTCTGAACTAATGTCTAATAAGCCCCCAAATATCTGATCATTTCCTTTTCCCCAATGCACAGTTACCCTGGTAAAAGCCATTGGTCTCCTTGGGGAAGGCTTAGAGGAACACTTGACAGTATAAATTTGTGGCAGTGTAACAGGGTTCTTCCCCAAAGGGACATGGCCTCCTCTTCATTCAAGGGGCTCTGGGTCTGTAAATTGTCTCAAGTCTAGAAATTAATTAAGGGGCCATGACTCTGTGTTTTTGTAATTCAAGTTAGACATCTGTTCACCTGACCTAGAACTAGTTTTTTTACACAGGTCAAAAAAAGAATTTAGTAGACTGCCCATCTATTGTACTATTAGGTACCCCATGATTTACTAGCCAATGGTGCAAATCTCTGAATGTCAGATTATTTTGACTACTGTTTGAGTTTGCTTTCTATTATAAAAACCATGTCCACCCTGTCTTTGGTGACTATGTGCTGCCACCTGGCTTCTGCAAACTTGGGATCTGATCATCCCCACTGTGTTTTAAGACTCCAGCTTAGTGATAGCAGTTCCCACAGTAATATCTGACTTACAGAGAAATGCAACTACAGAGCTCTTCAGGGATGATGGCACTAGTCTCACAAGTTTATTTCTCACTGTTCTTGTAAAAGGTGTATCCTCTGGACATTACTGGGGTGTAAGAGCAGGCTTTGCACAATAAATCCACTCTAACGTCCATTCTCTCTAAGCCTCTGGATTCCCTCCTCTGCATTATACTCAGGCAGTTCTGGCATTTCAACCTCATGTAATATCAGCCAACTTTTGACCCATGTTTCAGCCAACCATCTAAACAAACTGTTAATGCCTTTTCTAACCCTTTGTTCTATAGCACTGAATGCAGAATCTCTGCTTAGTGGGCATATATCAATAAATTCAGCCTGATTTTATTGATATATTCCTCCCACCATTATCCCACATCTGTAAAATCCATTGCTACACATATTCCCCTGATTTCTGTCTATATAAAATGGAAAACCCACATAGTTCTTTTGGTGTACAACATACCTCCTTATGTTTGATACTTTAAACCTCACCTTTAGGGGCCTTTTAGAACTTGTTTCATGAAGACATTTTCCACCTTCATCTCCAAAGGTTGCTGGCTAGTGGACTCTGCTTCTCATGGCTATGTTGTTCTGCTCTGCTCTCTCTGAATCTCCCACTCTCTAAAATGTTTCCTCTTCTATAGGACTTCAGAAACTAATCAAAACTCACCCAAATGGGTGGAGACATGCCTCTACCTAATCCACTTTAACAACCACTATTCATTAAATCACATCTCCAGGGAGATGATCTCATTACATTTCAAACACATAATACTGAATAGGGATTAGAAGAAGTGGCTGCCTTTACAAAATGGGATTAGGATTAAAACATGGCTTTTCTAGGGTACATACATCATTTCAAACCAGCACAGAATAAACTTGTGACTTAATTAATCCCCTTTATTAAAGCCAATCCATTTCTGGAATATTGTATTCCAGCAGCTTGAACAAACCAAAACAGATTTAAACATATTTTGGTACCAGAGAAGTGGGATGCTGTGGTTTGCAAAAACCAAACTTGTTGGAAAGGCTTTTGAAATGGATAAGGGGAAGAATCTGGAAGAGTTCTGAGGAGCTTGACAGAGAAGGCCTAGAATGCTTTTAAGAGACTGTTGATAGAAATATGGACATTAAAGATACTTCTCATGAGGGCTTAGAAATGAGCAATGTATCATTGCAAACTGGAAGAAAGGCAATCCTTGTTTTAAACTTGCAGAGAATTTGCAAAAATTGAGTCCTGGTGCTAGATGGAAGGGAGAATTTGAAAGCAACCAGCTAGGATATCTAGTTGAGGAAATCTTCAAACTAAATATGGAAATGCAGCCTGGCTTCTTCTTGTAGCTTAGCTTAAAATCCACAGGGAAGAGATAAGTTGAGAACTGAACTCTTGGGTACAAAATAGCCAGAAATTGATGGTCTTAAAAGTTCTGAGTTTTCAGAAACAGGGACCCCAGCAGCAGTAGCAATTGCACACATGAGGATTGAACCAAACATGGAACCAGTCAGCCATGTCAGGACAAACCAGGATTGGAGATGGGAGTTATCCAGAAAAGATCTGTGTTAAGTCCTATTGTCTGATGGCTTTAACCCCTGTATAGTGCATGCTAAACCAAGATATTTTTTGTGAGATCTGTATAAATGGAACCACTGCCAATGTGGACTAAAAGGGACAAACTGAAGGGGAAAAAAACGTTCACAGTAAAACCATGGAAGCTAAGGTCTGAAGCCAAGAAATCTCGAACCAGGAGAAAGGACCTGCACATCCACATGGAAAGGGTGAGTTTACCCTGGAGGCAGGGGACAAGCAAAAGAGTTTCATCTCCTTGAGCCTCAGAGAGAGTAGAGCACATTCCCGGAGCACTGGGCAGAGCCTCACTGCCACTCCAGTGATCTGAGAGGGTTGAGCATGTGACTCAGAGACGGAAGAGAGTCAGAGTGCTGCACCAATGCTTGGGGGGGGGGTGCTGGAAAAAGGTGGTCTCCCCAACGTTCCCCTAGATTGCAAGCATCATTCCCCCATGGGAGAGAACAGGGCCACTGCAGAAACCCTTGTAAAGAGTAGGACTGCTCCTCTTCCAAGCCCTGAGGATGATAAAGGGCCCACAGACTGAAATCTAAGGGAGTCTGCCCTGCAGTTTTTTGGAAATGTTTGGGTCCAATGACCTGTTTTCTTTCCAATTTCTCCCTATGGCAATGGGAATGTTCATCCTATGACTGTCCTTCCATTGTGTATTGGAAGCAGACAACTTGTTCTAAACTTCACAGGTCCACAGCCAGAAAAGAATTTTGCCTTAGGACATATCATGCCTGTGGCTTATTTTGATGAGATTTTGTACTGTTTCTGACTTTCTATTATTACTGAAATAGCTTGAGGCATTTGTGATATTGTGATACAATAAATATATTTTGTATATGGAAAGAACATGCCCTTTGGGGGTTCAGAGGGTGTAATGTGCTGGTTTGAAACTGAGGGTGGAATGTGCTGGTTTTCTGTTCTGTTAAAAAAAAACAGGAAAGTCATGCTCTTTTACTCCTAATCCAATCTTGTGGGGTAGACCTACCTTCAGAGGTAGAACCATGGAGACTGGAGGCTGAAGTCAAAAAGCCTTAGGCCAGGAGATTGGGCCCACCCAAGTACTTGGAAAGGGTGAGTTTGCCATGAAGGGAGAGGATGTGCCTTCCACCTCATTGCAGTGGAAAAGCCATGTCGCCTCAGGCCTTGAAGAAGGTGGAACACATTCCTTGGGGATTGGGGAGAGCCTGGCTGCCACCACATGGAGAGGCTGAGCATGTGCCCCAGAGATGGCAGAGAGCCAGATATAGCCCCAATACTTGGAGAGGGTGGATCCAAGAAAAAAGTGGGTCTCCCCAGTGTCCCCCAAGGAGAGAGGAAGATGGCTGTACAGACCCTTAGAAAGGGTGGGACTGCCTCTTTCTAAAGCCCTGAAGATAAATGACTCTCAGACTTTGAAATCTAATTGACTTTATCCTGCAGGTTTCCAAAACTGCTTGGGTCCAGTTCCTTCCAATTTCTCCCTATGGAAATATGAATATGCATCATTTGACTGTCTCTCCTTTGTATGTTGACAGGAACTGACTTATTCTGAGTTTTACAGACCTAGAGCTATAAGAGAATTCTGCCTTAGAACAGACCATGCCTGTAGCTGACTTTGATGAGATTTTGCACCGTGTCTGACTTTGTGTTGCATTAGTATTCAGTACTGAGATGTTTTAAACAGCTTTCTGATATTGTGATGGAATGAATGTGTTTTGTATATGGGAAAAACACATCATTTTTAGGGGCCAGAGAATGGAATATTCTGGTTTGAAAGGATTATGTACCCTAGAAAAGCCATGCTTTAATCCTGAAATATCTTGTAGAGGCAGTCATTTCTTTTAATACCTATGCAGTACTGTAGGTTGGAAACTTGATTAGATTATCTCCCACTGAGATGGGGCACATCCAACTGTGGGTATTAACCTTTGATTAAGGGAGATGTGACTCTACCCATTCCAATTGGGTCTTAATTAATTTACTGGAATCCTTTAAAAGAGAAAACATTTTGGGAGATCCATGAGAACCACAAGAGGCCATGGCACCATGTTCACCATGCGCCTTTCCAGTTGAGAGAGAAAACCTGAACTTCATCAGCCTTCTTGAGTGAAGGTACTTTAATTTGGACATTTTTATAGACTTGCTTTAATTGGAACATTTTCACAGCCTTAGAACTGTAAATTTGCAACTTAATAAATGCCCCTTTTTAAAAGCCATTCTGCTTCTGGGATATCACATCCCAGCAGCTAGCAAATTAGAATAAACATACATATATAAAAAAGCAATACATTTCAAAGCAAAGCACAACAATTAATTGAAGAACAGATTTCAGAGTTTCATATGAGTTACAATTTCACAATTTTATGTTTTACTACTAGCTGTTCCAAGACACTGGAGACTAAAAGAAGTATCAATATAATGACTCAGTAATCATATTCATTTGCTAAACCCTATCTTCTCTGTGGAATTAACTGCACCATCTGCTTTGATCTTTCTCCCAGTCTTTAGGGTTATTTGGGCTATGCTCATTTCAACTTTCTCATGTTGGAAGTCATGTCAATAATATGGGGTTGAGAGGATGGAACTAATTGATGTTCTGGAGAGGCTGGCCTCTCAGTGTTTCAGGATCTATCTGGCCTAGGAAGCCATCTGAAAGTTGTAGGTTTCTTGAAAGTAACTAGATTCCTGGTTCATGGAATCTTCATAGAATCTGGTTGAGAACATTTGATTAGATTATTTCTGCAGAGGTTTGGTTCTGTACATTTCAGGTGGGTCTTAATGAACTTAATGAACACCTCATGATAAAAGGAGCTAAGGAAGTTGTCTTGGGGGCAATGGGAACCATTGTTGTCCATTCAGGTTTGTCAATCCTACTAACAACTATAGATATCAACACTGCGTCTAATTCTTCTATATCTGCTGCCACTAATAACCTTCTTCCAGCTAAGCCAGTCTCCATAAAACTGGTAGTAACCCATACATTTCTTCAAACCCATGGGCTACCTCCTGCCTCAAGTTAAACAAAATACCATATTAGTAATACCACCAAAGAAAAAGAGCAATCTACCTATCAAGTCTTACTTAAGGAATGCCAAAGGATAATTAATGTGCACTCAATATTATACTCAAGATGCCCATAATTGGTGCATGTAAATCAAGACTGTCATCATACAGAGTGAATACCAACAAGCCTTTAGGATTACAGAGATAAAATTATAGCTCTTACTGATTGTTAGGATGATAACAAACATAAACCCTCCCAATAATTCATGCCTTTACACATAAAGGTCTCTTTCCCTATCAATTACAATGATGCCCTCCCTTCTCCAATACAAACTTCACTTACTACAGGAGAAAGGAACTGCACCAAATGGTCAATGACACATTGCCATAGACGTTCTCTTTACCTACTATTCTAGTCTGCTAGCTGCCAGAATGTGATATACCAGAAACAGAATGGCTTTTTAAAAAAAGGGAATTTAATAAGTTGCTAGTTGACAGTTCTAAGGGTGAGAAAATGTCCCAATTAAAGCAGTCTATAAAAATGTCCACTCTAAGGCATCAGGGAAAGATACCTTGGTTCAAGAAGACTGATGAAGTTCAGGGTTTCTCTCTCATCTGGAAACGCACATAGTAAACATGGCGACATCTCCTTGCTTTCACTCCAGGCTTCTTATTTCATGAAGATCTCCCAGGGCCGGATTTCTTCTTTATCTCCAAAGGTCTCTGGTGGCGTGGGCTCTTTGTTTCATGGTTCTCTTGTCGTTCTCAAAAAGAGACTCTCTCCAAAATGCTTTCTCTTTTAAAGGATTCCAGTAAACTAATCAAGACCCTCATGGAATGGGTAGAGTCACATTTCCCTCTGTTCAAAAGTTCACACCCACCATTGGGTAAGTCAAACCTCTGTGGAGACAATCTAATCAAGTTTCTGACATACAGTACTGACTAGGGATTAAAAGAAACAGTTTTTCCCACAAGACTGATTAGGATTAAAACATAGCTTTCCTAGGATACATAAATCCTTTCAAACCGGGACACCAACTAAACAATGTTTTCAGGAATTGTCACACATACAACATAATAGCACCAACACTAAAGCATGCCAAAAGACTCAGGACCTACAACCAGCATGGGAATTCTTCCCTGATAGGTCAAGAATTTCATTTTTCCCAATATCAATCACAGACTTCACAAAACACTCAAGAGAAATGGCTTTGAAACAACTAAAATACTGCCGGCCCACAATTAATAATCATAGCTCTTGGATGGTTCAACAAAGGCAATTCTTATGAAATGCAAATTAAAAGGGAAACCTAACTTCACTTTCCATGGATGAGTCACCTCCCAATCTGATACCAACATACTTACCATTACAACAAAATCTGCCAAGCTTACCCAGAAGTAAACTCAGTAAGTCTGAAGTTCCCAAGTTCTGGCTAGACCTTAGGAAATATTTGAAGGGGATTGCCCTCCTTCAAGGGTTTCCTTAAAAAACACTTATAGAGGAATTCCGGAGAAGATGGCGGCTTAGTAAGACGCGCGGATCTTAGTTCCTCCTCCAGAACAGCTACTAGGGGAGTAGAAACGATACAGAACAGCTCCTGGAGCCACGACAGAGATAAAAAAGACAGCATACTCCATCCTGGAACGGCTGACTGGCTGGGAGAACCCGCTCCGGTGAGATCGCTGAGGGGCGCGGGCTTCCCCGGGCTGGGGTGGCAAGCGGCCGGAGTCTCTCCATTCCTCCTTCCCGGGCCAGCTGGAAGAATTGGACAGGCGGCTCCCTCAAGCTGTGGCGGCTGGCGCCCCCCCATGCGCGGCCCCCCCAACCAACTGGGAGAATTGGATCGGAGATCCCCAGGCCACAGAGAATGGGGACTGGGGTCCCTTCCAAACACGTGACTTCCCGGTCCGGCTGGGAATGGTGCACTCTCCTGGGCCACGGCGGCTGGCACCCTCCCACCATGCTTGGCGCCCCAGGCCGACTAGGAGATTCGGACGGGCGCTTTCCTGGGCTGCGGCAGCTGGCGACCCTCCCCGCGTTCGGATCCCCGGGCTGGCTGGCACTCTTCCAAGCTGCTTCGGCTGGCGAACCTCTCCCACGGCGAGAGTTTTCCAAAGTTAAAGGACCCACAGCACCTTTTACTGGTGGGACCCGCAGACAAACGTGTGCCACGAGCACCACCTACTGGGCAGGATAAGAAAAACAGAACCCAGAGATTTCACAGAAAAATCTTTCAACCTGTTGGGTCCAACACCCAGGGAAATCTGATTAAATGCCCAGACGCCAGCAGAAGATAATGGATCACGCTCAGAAAATTGAAGATATGGCCCAGTCAAAGGAACAAACCAATAGTTCAAATGAGATACATGAGCTGAGACAACTAATGCTGAATATACGAACAGAAATGGAAAACCTCTTCAAAAACGAAATCAATAAATTGAGGGAGGACATGAAGAAGACATGGGCTGAACATAAAGAAGAAATAGAAAAACTGAAAAAACAAATCACAGAACTTATGGAAGTGAAGGATAAAGTAGAAAAGATGGAAAAAACAATGGATACCTACAATGATAGATTTAAAGAGACAGAAGATAGAATTAGTGATTTGGAGGATGGAACATCTGAATTCCAAAAAGAAACAGAAACTATAGGGAAAAGAATGGAAAAATTTGAACAAGGGATCAGGGAACTCAAGGACAATGTGAAGCACACAAATATACATGCTGTGGGTGTCCCAGAAGGAGAAGAGAAGGGAAAAGGAGGAGAAAAACTAATGGAAGAAATTATCACTGAAAATTTCCCAACTCTTATGAAAGACCTAAAATTACAGATCCAAGAAGTGCAGCGCACCCCAAAGAGAATAGACCCAAATAGGCATTCTCCAAGACACTTACTAGTTAGAATGTCAGAGGTCAAACAGAAAGAGAGGATCTTGAAAGCAACAAGAGAAAAGCAATCCATCACATACAAGGGAAACCCAATAAGACTATGTGTAGATTTCTCAGCAGAAACCATGGAAGCCAGAAGACAGTGAGATGATATATTTAAATTACTAAAAGAGAAAAACTGCCAACCAAGACTCCTATATCCAGCAAAATTGTCCTTCAAAAATGAGGGAGAAATTAAAACATTCTCAGACAAAAAGTCACTGAGAGAATTTGTGACCAAGAGACCAGCTCTGCAAGAAATACTAAAGGGAGCACTAGAGTCAGATACAAAAAGACAGAAGAGAGAGGCATGGAGAAGAGTGTAGAAAGAAGGAAAGTCAGATATGATATATATAATACAAAAGGCAAAATGTTAGAGGAAAATATTATCCAAACAGTAATAACACAAAATATTAATGGACTGAATTCCCCAATCAAAAGACATAGACTGGCAGAATGGATTAAAAAACAGGATCCTTCTATATGCTGTCTACAGAAAACACATCTTAGACCCAAAGATAAACATAGGTTGAAAGTGAACGGTTGGGAAAAGATATTTCATGCAAATAACAACCAGAAAAGAGCAGGAGTAGCTATACTAATATCCAACAAATTAGACTTCAAATGTAAAACAGTTAAAAGAGACAAAGAAGGACACTATATACTAATAAAAGGAACAATTAAACAAGAAGACATAACAATCATAAATATTTATGCACCGAACCAGAATGCCCCAAAATACGTGAGGAATACACTGCAAACACTGAAAAGGGAAATAGACACATATACCATAATAGTTGGAGACTTCAATTCACCACTCTCATCAATGGACGGAACATCTAGACAGAGGATCAATAAAGAAATAGAGAATCTGAATATTACTATAAATGAGCTAGACTTAACAGACATTTATAGGACATTACATCCCACAACAGCAGGATGCACCTTTTCTCAAGTGCTCATGGATCATTCTCAAAGATAGACCATATGCTGGGTCACAAAGAAAGTCTTAACAAATTTAAAAAGATTGAAATCATACACAACACTTTCGCGGATCATAAAGGAATGAAGTTGGAAATCAATAATAGGCGGAGTGCCAGAAAATTCACAATTATGTGGAGGCTTAATAACACACTCTTAAACAACGAGTGGGTCAAAGAAGAAATTGCAAGAGAAATTAGTAAATACCTCGAGGTGAATGAAAACGAAAACACAACATATCAAAACTTATGGGACGCAGCAGAGGCAGTGCTAAGAGGGAAATTTATTGCCCTAAATGCATATACCAGAAAATAAGAAAAGGCAAAAATGCAGGAGTTAACTGTCCCCTTGGAAGAACTGGAGAAAGAACAGCAAACTAATCCCAAAGCAAGCAAAAGGAAAGAAATAACAAAGATTAGAGCAGAAATAAATGAAATTGAAAACAATAGAGAAAATCAATAAGACCAGAAGTTGGTTCTATGAGAAAATCAATAAGATTGATGGGCCCTTAGCAAGATTGACAAAAAGAAGAGAGAGGATGCAAATAAATAAGATCAGAAATGGAAGAGAAGACATAACTACTGACCTCACAGAAATAAAGGAGGTAATAACAGGATACTATGAACAACTTTACGCTAATAAATACAACAATTTAGATGAAATGGACGGGTTCCTGGAAAGACATGAACAACCAACTTTGACTCAAGAAGAAATAGATGACCTCAACAAACCAATCACAAGTAAAGAAATTGAATTAGTCATTCAAAAACTTCCTAAAAAGAAAAGTCCAGGACCAGACGGCTTCACATGTGAATTCTATCAAACATTCCAGAAAGAATTAGTACCAACTCTCCTCAACCTCTTCAAAAAAATCGAAGCGGAGGGAAAACTACCTAATTCATTCTATGAAGCCAACATCGCCCTCATACCAAAACCAGGCAAAGATATTACAAAAAAAGAAAACTACAGACCAATCTCTCTAATGAATATAGATGCAAAAATCCTCAAAAAATTCTAGCAAATCATATCCAACAACACATTAAAAGAATTATACATCATGACCAAGTAGGATTCATCCCAGGTATGCAAGGATGGTTCAACATAAGAAAATCAATTAATGTAATACACCATATCAACAAATCAAAGCAGAAAAATCACATGATCATCTCAATTGATGCAGAGAAGGCATTTGACAAGATTCAACATCCTTTCCTGTTGAAAACTCTTCAAAAGATAGGAATACAAGGGAACTTCCTTAAAATGATAGAGGGAATATATGAAAAACCCACAGCTAATATCATCCTCAATGGGGAAAAATTGAAAACTTTCCCCCTAAGATCAGGAACAAGACAAGGATGTCCACTATCACCACTAGTATTCAACATTGTGTTGGAGGTTCTAGCCAGAGCAATTAGAGAAGAAATAGAAATACAAGGCATCAAAATTGGAAAGGAAGAAGTAAAACTATCACTGTTTGCAGACGATATGATACTATACGTCGAAAACCCGGAATAATCCACAACAAAACTACTAGAGCTAATAAATGAGTACAGCAAAGTAGCAGGTTACAAGATCAACATTCAAAAATCTGTAGCATTTCTATACACTAGTAAGGAACAAGCTGAGGGGGAAATCAAGAAACGAATCCCATTTACAATTGCAAATAAAAGAATAAAATACCTAGGAATAAATTTAACTAAAGAGGCAAAAAACCTATATAAAGAAAACTACAAAAAACTGCTAAAAGAAATCACAGAAGACCTAAATAGATGGAAGGGCATACCGTGTTCATGGATTGGAAGACTAAATATAGTTAAGATGTCAATTCTATCTAAATTGATTTACAGATTCAATGCAATACCAATCAAAATCCCAACAACTTATTTTTCAGAAATAGAAAAACCAATAAGCAAATTTATCTGGAAGGGCAGGGTGCCCTGAATTGCTAAAAACATCTTGAGGAAAAAAAAAACGAAGCTGGAGGTCTCGCGCTGCCTGACTTTAAGGCATATTATGAAGCCACAGTGGTCAAAACAGCATGGTATTGGCATAAAGATAGATATATCGACCAATGGAATCGAATAGAGTGCTCAGATATAGACCCTCTCATCTATGGACATTTGATCTTTGATAAGGCAGTCAAGCCAACTCACCTGGGACAGAACAGTCTCTTCAATAAATGGTGCCTAGAGAACTGGATATCCATATGCAAAAGAATGAAAGAAGACCCGTATCTCACACCCTATACAAAAGTTAACTCAAAATGGATCAAAGATCTAAACATTAGGTCTAAGACCATAAAACAGTTAGAGGAAAATGTAGGGAGATATCTTATGAAACTTACAATTGAAGTCGGTTTTATGGACCTTAAACCTAAAGCAAGAGCACTGAAGAAGGAAAGAAATAAATGGGAGCTCCTCAAAATTAAACACTTTTGTGAATCAAAGAACTTCATTAAGAAGGTAGAAAGACAGCCTACACAATGGGAGACAATATTTGGAAATGACATATCAGATAAATGTCTAGTATCCAGAATTTATAAAGAGATTGTCCAACTCAACAACAAAAAGACAGCCAACCCAATTACAAAATGGGAAAAAGACTTGAACAGACACCTCTCAGAAGAGGAAATACAAATGGCCAAAAGGCACATGAAGAGATGCTCAATGTCCCTGGCCATTAGAGAAATGCAAATCAAAACCACAATGAGATATCATCTCACACCCACCAGAATGGCCATTATCAACAAAACAGAAAATGACAAGTGCTGGAGAGGATGCGGAGAAAGAGGCACACTTATCCACTGTTGGTGGGAATGTCAAATGGTGAAACCTCTGTGGAAGGCAGTTTGGCGGTTCCTCAAAAAGCTGAATATAGAATTGCCATATGACCCAGCAATACCATTGCTGGGTATCTACTCAAAGGACTTAAGGGCAAAGACACAAACGGACATTTGCACACCAATGTTTATAGCAGCGTTATTTACAATTGCAAAGAGATGGAAACAGCCAAAATGTCCATCAACAGACGAGTGGCTAAACAAACTGTGGTATATACATACGATGGAATATTACGCAGCTTTAAGACAGGATAAACTTATGAAGCATGTAATAACATGGATGGACCTAGAGAACATTATGCTGAGTGAGTCTAGCCAAAAACTAAAGGACAAATACTGTATGGTCCCACTGATGTGAACTGACATTCGAGAATCAACTTGGAATATATCATTGGTAACAGAGTCCAGCAGGAGTTAGAAACAGGGTAAGATAATGGGTAATTGGAGCTGAAGGGATACAGACTGTGCAACAGGACTAGATACAAAAATTCAAAAATGGACAGCACAATAATACCTAATTGTAAAGTAATCATGTTAAAACACTGAATGAAGCTGCATCTGAGCTATAGGGTTTTTTTTTTTTTGTCTGTCTGTTTGTTTGTTTGTTTTTTGTACTATTATTATTATTTTTATTTTTTTCTCTATATTACCATTCTTTATCTTCTTCTGTTGTTTTGGTAGTTCTTCTTCTAAATCGATGCAAATGTACTAAGAAATGATGATCATGCATCTATGTGCTGATGTTAAGAATTACCGATTGCGGGTGGGCCGCGGTGGCTCAGCGGGCAAAGTGCTTGCCTGCTATGCCGGAGGACCTCGGTTCGATTCCCGGCCCCAGCCCATGTAACAAAAACGGAAAAACAAAATACAATAAAGCAAGAAAATGTTTGGAAATGTTTCCCTTTCTTCCTTCCTTCCTTCCTTCTCTCTGTCTTTCCTTTAAAAAAAAAAAAAAAAAAAAAAAAGAATTACCGATTGCATTTGTAGAATGGAATGATTTCTAAATGTTGGGTTAATTTCTTTTTTTTTCTTTAATTAATAAAAAAAGAAAGAACGTGGCATTTAATCATTGGCAAAAAAATAAAAACAGTTTGATGAATTTGGTATATTGTGATGCTGTATGACTCACTGCAGAAAATTGTTATTTCCCAGTTAGTAGAATGGATGAAGAATGCAAAGCAAAGACACATCATTGCTTTCAAGAGCACACCGGGTCTCCTAAACTATTTAAACATAGGAACTATTGCAAGTTAGTATTGATTTGATTAGAACCTTCTTCATCCAGGTAGAAGATAGGTAGCCCATGAACCTGTTTTCTTAGATCTACACAGTGGTTTTGCTTGTTTACTTTTGCCAACATTACAAAATCAGGAGATTTGAAATAAATGTATAGATTTTAGGTACCTCTCAAGGAATTGGAAGATCTGGCGATATTGAGTCATCATTTCTGAGTGGCCACAATGGCTGAATCTGACGTTCAGAAGGCAACCTGCTCATCTCCCCACAGTACCCTCTACTCCCTGTTGTACCCCCAGTAGGGCAGGGTATGTGTTCCATTTATCATTAAGACTATAGTGGTGCTTTTCTTATAGAAGAGAAGAATTTCTTGATATCACCATTTATTATCCACATGACCTTGAGCAGGTTATTTAAACTCCTCACGCCTCAGTTTCCTCATCTTTAAACTAGGGTGTTCTAGTTTGCTAGCTGCCAGAATGCAACACACCAGAGATGGATTGGCTTTTAATAAAAGGGGATTTATTTCATTAGTTCTTCAGAGGAAAGGCAGCTAACTTTCCACTGAGGTTCTTTCTTACTTGGGCAGGCACAGGAAGATCTCTGTTGGCCTTCTCTCCAGGCCTCTGGGTTCCAACAACTTTCTCCAGAGTGATTCCTTTCTGTATCTCCAAAGGCCTGGGCTGGGCTGCGAGTGCTAAGATGAGGTATGCTGAGCTGCTTGGGCTGTGCTATGTTGATCTCTCATTTAAGCACCAACCAATTAAATCAAACATCATTCATCACAGCAGGCACGCCTCCTAGCTGACTGCAGATGTAATAGCAACAGATGAGCTTCACATACCATTGGCTCATGTCCACAGCAACAGAACTAGGCACCTTCACCTGGCCAAGTTGACACCTGAACAGGATTTCTTGATATCACCATTTATTATCCATAAGACCTTGAGCAGGTTATTTAAACGCCTCATGCCTCAGTTTCCTCATCTTTAAACCAGGCGAAATAGTGTACAAATCACAAATTTAACTGCTTTTTAAAACAACAGAAATGAATCCTCTCAAATTTTAGAGGCTGTAAGTTCAGCATCACTTCCACTGGGCCAAACTCAGCATGGACAGGACTGGACTCCCTCCAGAGGCTCCAGGGGAGGGTCCTTCACTGCCCCTCCCAGCTTCTGGGAGCTGTCATCCTTGGGGCAGCACCACCCCAGTCTCTGCCTTGTATTCACATGCTTTTCCCTCTGTCTTCTCCACTTTTTGTAAGGACACTTGTAAACATTGGACTTAGGACTCACTCAGCTAATCTGGATGATCTCATCTCAAGATCCTTAACTTAATAACCTCTGCAAAGACCCTTTTTCCACTAGCATCACATCACAGTTTCCTGGGATGAGGACAGAGAAATTGCTTTGGGAGCCAGGCCAGGCCTATGGCACTACCCTAGAAAACTGCTGTGAGGATGAAACCATCCTGTGTATTTAAAGTGCTTCCAAGAGGATGTGAAGCATCCTGCAATTATTGCCTACATTAATATTATTATTATCCATGACAGAATTAACAGGAAGGAGAGACAAAGAGAGTGATATGTTTCAAGATGAATGAGAAAGCACATTGCTTTGTAACAACTAATATTCCTATATGACCAAAATACAAACGAAAGGCTTCCATGTTGAAAGAAACAGCTTACATCACCTATTAGAAATAAACCTTAGTACCACTGTGACAAATACACTGAAAAGATGTATTATAGAAAGCATAATAAACTGATAAAATGACTTAGATTTCCCCAGGGTTTCTTCCTACATGCAAATAAGAGGAAGGTTGCTTCTGTGATATTCAACAGTGCCTTTGCCTGGGGTCTCACTTCAGGCATTTGTTTCAGCCGAAGCAGCACATTGTGATTTGAAAAGAATGTCCTCAAGCCCAGGGAGAAGGGGCTATTTTAGAGGCAGGGTGTCTTGGGGTTGGAAGGTGGAGAGCTGGATCCCAGGTAGCACCATCACCTCTCACCAGGTGTGTAAATTTAGTCCGCTGATGTCCTCTGAATCACTCAGATAAAAATGGGAATTCTTACACCTTCTTTTCAGGCTCACTGTGGAGCTTAAATGAAGCAAGAGGTAAAAAGTAGATCTGGCCTTTATTCCATTCTTCTTCTTAATGCTTTCTTCCTGCAGCAGAAATCCACCCTAAAGACTGGAATCCATGAACAGTGTTTTTGAAAATATTTTTTTCTATCAAGAATGCAAAACTGATTTTTAAAAAAACTGAAAACACACAATTAGGTAACTGAAATAGATCATCAAAGAGAATTTCATGCTGCATTTGGTGTTTCTTCCCAGAAATCCCTTTAGGTACTGCTTCTTCCTGCTTTAAGGCCACAAAAAATTTATAAAACATTAGCATTATCAGAGGCTCAGACCAGAACAGATTTAGAAAGCATCAGGGGAGAGAATGTCTGTGAAATCTGGTGTCTGCATTCAGGGGAGAGAATTTCTGTGAAATCTGGTGTCCGTGTGTACTGTTAATGCTTTTGGATAAATAGAGGTAGATACTGTCCGAAAGAGAGAACTGTAGGATAGTTACTTAAATGTAATTTCAGTCAATGCTTATAGGACTGGGGATTTGAGTATTACCTATGAAACGAGGATGGTGATTTGCCTTTATCCTCTATGGGGAGGTAAAATACTACTGTAATTTATATTTATGGTTTTTGGAGTCAGAGCTGGGTTCGAATTCAGATGCTGTCCTTTACTAGCTTTATGACCTTAGACTGGAGGCTCAAACCCTCTGTGACTCAGTTACTCATCTATGACCCAAGGAAGAGAATAACACCTGCTCTGAGGATTGCTGTATTGAGTACAACACCTGAGAACACAGTAAGACCTCAGTAAATGTCCTCATCAAAAGATAAAAGAAATCCTGTTTAGGAGCAAAGTCCCAATGCTCAACATCCTACCTGAACTGAGCCCCAGGGGTTGTGCTTCTTGTGGTACTTTGTGTCTAAAGTCATAGTCTCTCCTGCAAGTGGAGTGGAGTTTCTGATGAGTAAAATGCCTATCTTTGTATTACACCTCTAGATTCTAATTTACATTTTGACAAAGGCTGAATGGGCCAAATGAAGCAGATCTGGAGGCCAGGGTTGGCCCCTGGTCTTCAGTAAGCAACTCTTAGACACTGGTCAGTCCCTCCATGCTGGGAATGAGTTGGTTGTAAAGAATTTGTCTTTGGCCAAAAAGGGGCCTGACCTTTATATTGAGCTTCTGGGAGATAATCTGTGTCATACCTGATTAGCTGATAGATGTTCCCTTTGTTTACTGCATTAGCTGGCTGCACCAGACC